>NW_027511655.1:365000-564886 GCF_048772815.1 Callospermophilus lateralis
AAGTTTCAGTTCCAACAGCGTTTAGGAGGAGTGATCTCTTCCCACAATTTGTATCTCCCAAGACAGCCAAACTCACAAGGATATACGTGTGATACCAGTTATGTTTCTATATTTGCATATAAAAATACATGTGCTGAACAGGCTGCAGAGAAAGGGAGACAGGAATTCACATATTTGTTAACTTTAAAAACACATGGAGATCAATTTCAATTAAAAATTGACTAGATTTATAACACCTACCCTTTATCATTCAAAAGGAAAGTCCAACTATACACCATGCCTTCTCTGAACTGCTTTCATTTCCATTCTGTTTGGTTATTTTTGTCCATCATTTTAGGATTAGTAGTCAGAGTCTATTAGGGTATGGGTTAATGTCAGGAATTCAGTAATTCGAATGGAAAATAGGAAAATGAATCCAGTGTGTATGCAAATATGTGCTACACAAAAATATTCCCACTCTCATCCAGAACATTGCCTTTACATTACCTTTGCCCCAAATAAACACAATTAGAGAAGAAGAGTTAGGAAATCTGTGAATACATATCGGAAATGGAAAATATTCAGGAGTTCACAATCTTGGATGTGGTAGAGGAGTTTCCAAAAGTGAGGGACAGGGTAAACACTCCACAAACATGGAGCTCATTGGGCCTAAAGACTCTTGAGAAACTGCCTCTGAGGTTGGGCACTTGAAATATATGTTGTTGTCAGGAATTTTAGCATCCTTTCTAGTGAGACCAACAAAGCTGGGTCTGATCTCTGTGACCTGGAAGATATGTTTTTTTATTTTCCAATGAACATGAGGAAGCAGTGCTGAATTCTCTCTTTGTAGGTAAACTGTGGCCACTGGGGTCTAAGTGTCTTCCCATGTGGACTGTGAAGCCATTTGATCATCTTCCACTTTTCGAGGTGTTTCTTGCTGCTGCAC
The DNA here is from genome assembly GCF_048772815.1 of Callospermophilus lateralis. NCBI lineage: Eukaryota > Metazoa > Chordata > Mammalia > Rodentia > Sciuridae > Callospermophilus > Callospermophilus lateralis. Next base: position 365,926 of record NW_027511655.1, read on the forward strand.
TGTGAATTTGGTATTTGCTTCAGGAAATACAAGGAGTTCAACAGGTACCAGTGATGGAGGGAGTTCTGTCACATGTGGTGGGTCAAGGTCTGCAGGAAAATGCACCAACCAGGCTTCTACCCCACATAGCTTGCCCGCTTGTCCATAGCAATCTGATTCTGAACATTGCCCGGAAACCTCTCCATATAACAAGATGCTTTTATATAATAGGGTCTGCTGACTTCACCATGTCAGTCTCAAGCCATTTGGAATCCAAGGGCAGATCCACATGGTACCACCACAGATGTTTTATCACATACCTGCACACCACTGCTCTAGGCCCACTACTCAGCAGTCTCCAACTTACAGGGATCTCTTTTCTACACTGTTTTCATGAAACCAAGTAAATCCAAGCACAGTCTGGTACACTCATGACCAGCAACAAGTCATCCAAAGTTTCTCCATTGCCACCTGGTCATTGAAATTTCAAAAAATTCATGGTATGTATTTAGCTATTTTTCAAAGATGAAGTTGGAGGCACTGTGGGTTTCAAATTATTTAGGAAACATTAAATGGTGAGGAAGCTCATTTCAAAGAAATCTCTGGAGAACTCTCACAGGCAAGGCTTCCCAAAGAGTGGCCAATATTTCACATGAATCCAGGCCCATTGAGGTCTAAAATGTGAGGTCTATGTGTGTTTTGACTCTCAATTATGGCTGCCAAGACAATCAGAATAAAATCACGTGAAATCCTGGCTGAGATTCCCAGTGCTCTGTGGAAGCCACCTTGGCCAGGATCTCAGTTTTCAGGATGACTCTCATGTGTTGCCTCCTAAAATTCCAACACAATTCATGGCAATACTTCTCTGAGGACAGTTCCAGAATTCAGTCTCTAATAACACCAGAGTTCAAGCCCAGGTGAACTAAGTCATCTCTTCCAACCGCCACACAAACGACCAGAATTAAAACCAAAACACTCCCACATGGCCCTCAACATTCTCCATATAGACACTTATCATAACCTCTGGCTGGAAATTTCCATGAGGGGCACAGACAAAGACAGTATCCAAATAAGTTCCCTTGCCCCTCATTTGCCTAAAGTCAGGGTGGCCTGGACACCCTTCCTGAGAACCAAGAGTGATTAAATAGGCCTGCACTTAATACTGCTCTGCATCTCCAATTTGGGGCCTACTTACTTTCAGGTATAGATTCTTTATGTGATTTGGAGTCATGAGAAAAGCCAAGCACCTCTGGGCTAGTCTTTGCAGGGTTTGAAGAACTCATTTGACCCAAAAGATCCCTATTCTCACTTGATGGATTTCAGGAACCTAACAGAGGAAAGCAAAAGACTTAATCCACACTGACTCCTCATTTGGCCATTTTGGTTTTGGATGCACACATGGTATCTTTCTTTAGATCCATCAGGTGCTAAGAATCTAAGCCACAGCATCACACAGGGTCATGAGGCTGATTCAGACACATCCCTTTCCAAAGCAATCAAGCAAAGAGCCACAGGTGATGCCCATTCATTTGCATTTGAAGACTCTTTTCTTCAGGCTTCACAAAGGAGTAGTCTGAGGCAAAAAGCTTTCTGAAATTCAGGGCAACAGAACAATAGGTAAGCAAATGGCCCAAAGCAGGATTTCTCCACTGAGACTTTCCTGGTCACACTGATATCTGAGTTTTCTGAGATGCTCGCCATTCCCTTTAGCTATCCAGTACATGGCCATGCCACAGAGCTTGGAGGTGGTATATATATTGGACACATAACCATGAGCCTATTTTGGAGAGTGGAGTGAATTCAGGAACAAAATAGAAACTTAGGAAGATAGTAGGTGTTGCCCATTCATAAGGCAAGCCGCAGTCCATTCATAAATTGGCAGGATGAATGTTGGGAAGATTTCTACTAGACAGGAGTCATCCATTGATGCATTCTCTTTTCTGATGTCTAGAACCACGGACACAGTGGGATACACAGACTTAGAAACACTCGCCTTTTCATAAGACTTATTAGAAACAATTCACTTCAAACCAAAAAACCGCCTTTATTACCTATTCTCAGAACATGAGACCAAACCACAAACCAACAGCCACATCCACAAAGACAATTTCTTCCCCCAAGTCAGTCTGAGAGTATCCATAGTGTCCTCTGATTGGTGGGCCATACTATGTTACCCCGAAATGTCCTGTCCTGTCTCAGATCTGGTCTCCTTGGTCAACACTGTGAAGTTCTCAGGAGCCAGCGGTGATCCACTAACTGCTTTCTCAGGAAAGGCCACTCTTCAGAGCTTTCCTGGCATTTGGGCATCCTCACCTCCGTAGGTAACAAGAAAGACTGACTCTGTCCTTGGTAAATCCGAACAATTGAGACCACTTGGACTGGGACTGGGACTGAAACAGGATTTGGGTGCCTAGCTTCCTGGATCTCAAGTTCAGAGTGTTCCATCACAAAGGATGTTAGGTGAGGTCACTTCCTTCATGATCTGAATGAGGTCACTGCCTTGGCAACCACTTTGTTCTAACAGTTGCTTCAAAGTGTCCCATGAAATGGAGGCTGCCCCTACATCCTGTGACACTTTCAAAAGTTCGAATGGTATATCAACCATAGGCACCCGGGAAGTGCTCTCCACACTGGCCTGGTTTGGTCCTTCTTCTCCATATTAAGAAGAGAGAGGCTGATTCAGACACATCCCTTCATCCTGACCAGGTTGTTTTCAATGGAAGATGACTTTTGCTCTCTCAGTTCCTACATATGTGCCTACAACTTCTCCAGAGATCATTTTGCGTGGACCTTTGAGTTTCTCAGCAGTTGGAAGAAACCGTACATTCCTGTATTTTAAGATCAACTCTGTCCCTGCTCTTCTGTAAAGTTAGATTGAGGGAAGAGTGTATGGTTAGGGTTAATAACAGTTTCGATTGGGGTTAGGAATCATTCTGCTGAATGAATAATGGTATGGCGAACCTTCGATATTTTCAAGAATATATAGGTAAAATATAAGTACGAAAACAGAAATAAAGGTAATATTTGAAGCCCAGAAGGGCATTGGGTCTTTGATTGCAATATTTAGCTTTGATTTATTTTCTGCACAGATGTCTCAGATAAATCAATATACAAAGGCATAGGACCTTGTACTTTGAATGATTGATTGTCAAAAAGAACTTCCAGTCAAAAATGGATAGTCGGGGGGCTGGGGATGTGGCTCAAGTGGTAGCGCGCTCGCCTGGCATGCGTGCGGCCCGAGTTCGATCCTCAGCACCACGTACAAACAAAGATGTTGTGTCTGCCAAGTACTAAAAAAACTAAATGTTAAAAAATTCTCTCTCTCTCTCCCTCTCTCTCTAACTCTTTCTTTAAGAAAAAAAATTAAAAAAAGCATAGTCGGTAGGATTAGGACGATAGTTGGTAAGTTTAGAACGGAGAGTAAGTATAGGATTTGCACCAAAAGTTCTTTAGCTATGGGGTTTCGGGTATAGAGTGAATGTAAATGTCAGCACTTGTGAAGAGTCAGTCACAATGATGTACTGGGGAAAATATGTAGGAAAGCAGATTTCAATAGAGACATTAGGAAATCTGGCAAAGTATATTCGGTAATGAAAATTTAGTAAAATAGGTAAATGTCGCTTGCTGTTTTTCTGTATGCTTAACAAAACACTATTGAAATCTTGAGAACTGTTTGCTAATCTTGTTCCCAGAATGTGCTGTCCCCAACTGCCAACCTACAGAATGTACTCATTCACCCGGTTGCACGCAAACTGCTCACTCGCCCAGACCAAACAATAAAGTTCCCTCTCTGCCCTCTCCAAGGAAAGTATATAAGCTCTGCTTAAGCTGTTCTCAGGGCTCTCTGCTCTATTCAAGTGAGCTCTGAGCCCCAACATGCTGAATCCCCAATAAACCCTTTGCTTTTGCATGAGACAGTCTCTTGGTGGGCTCTTCACCCGATGCTCGCCTGACCTTTACATATGGAGGTTCCACTGAGATCCGGCAGCGGCGAACGAGAGACCCCAACAGGCTCCTCTTGGGGTATGTATGGTGCCTCTTTCTGGTTTCAGGTTTCAGGTTAGGGCTTCGCAAAATGGCTGTCAATGAAGAGTGTGAGCTCTCTCCGACGGTGGCTGACATACGTGTCACAGAGCCACAGGCCACATCCCTGGGGGATGCTCCAGAGTATTCGGGAAATCGAGGAGCAATAGTCTCCTCAATTCAGTGATATTTTGTTTCAGATTCAGTATCGCCAGCCCATCGGGTTGGGCCAGATACTTAGTCCTGGTCTCAGTGTTCGAAGTTCCATTGTCTGTCTTTATTTTCTTGTCTTGTCTGTGTCGTGTGTCGTTGCTTTTACTGTTTGTGTATCTTTCATTATGGGACAGAGCACTTCAATGCCTGTGTCCCTAACCCTCGATCACTGGACCAAAGTACCCTTAAGGGCTCAGAATCTTTCTTTTTCAGTAAAATTCTGGACCTGGCAGACTCTCTGTGCCTCAGAATGGCCCACCTTTGTATTCGGATGGCCCCTAGAAGGATCTTTCTACTTCCCACTAATTTAAAAAGTCAGACGATATTGTCTTTCAGCCAGGGCCACATAGCCATCTAGATCAACAGCCATATATCTTAACTTGGCAGGACCTCTGCAAATCTCCTTCATGGGTGAAGCATTTCCTTGCCCCTACCCCCACTCCTACTGCTTCCCCCATGATCTCTCAAACCCTCTGCTCCTCCTCCTCCTCCAACCTCTGTTCTCCCTGAGACACAAGATTTGACTCTACTGGACTCTCGTCCCCCTCCTTATCTCCTGCCCACGTCCCCCAAAGACCAACAGCCTCTAAGTGATTCCCCTGCTGCTGACTCAACCTCTCCACCATTGGAGAAAGCTAAGCCAGCCCAGCGCCCTCCAGATAATTTCCCCGCGGCACACACAGCCCCTCCTCTTCTGGAGGAAGCTAGCCCGGCTAAAGGTACTCACCAGCGGTGAATGATTGAAAAACCTGGAACTCGAATGATGCTCCCCCTCCATCCCTAGGGGCCAATGATTGACAACGGCCTTGGGGGAAAAATGCAAGCCTACCAGTATTTACCTTTCTCCTCTTCAGACCAATATAACTGGAAAAATAAAAATCCCCGTTTTACCGAGGACCCCAACCGGCTCCTAGGTGTGGTTGAGTCATTGATGTTTTCACACCAGCCTACTTGGGATGACTGCCAACAACACCTAGGGTTGTCTCTTCATGACAGAGAAACAAAAGAGAATCCTCCTGGATGCTAGAGAAAAATATCCTCTGACCAGATGTGTAACCGACAAAACTTCCCAACATATTTAACCTGGCTTTCCCTTGAATCGACGAAACTGGGACCCCAACACCTTTGAAGGTAGGGAGCATCTGTCCACTTATCACTGGGCTCTAATTGTGGGTATCTTAGTGGCCGCTAGGTGACTTACAAATTTTGCCAAGTTAAGAGAGATTATTCAAGGGCCTGATGAATCTCCCTCTATGTTTTTAGAGAGAATTATGGAGGCATATAGGAGATATACTCTTTCGATCCTCAGGCAGAGGATCAAAAGTCATCTGTCAAGATGGCCTTTATGGGCAAGCTGCCTTGGATATTAAAAGAAAGTTACAATGCTTAGATGGATTACAAGATATGACTTTGAGAGATTTAGTCAGAGTAGCCGAGAAGGTATACTATAAGAAAGAAAGTGAGGAAGAGTAGGGAGCAAAGGAAGGATAAAAGAAACAAAAGACAGACTAAGGCATTGACTAAGGTCCTGGTCACAACAACAAATAGGCCAGAAATAATAAACATGGAGACAGGAAGGGATACCGGGGCCCAGACTAGAGGCCACCCCTGGCCTCAATTTAATATGCCTACTGTAAAGAAAAAGGACACTGCTTAAAAGAGTGCCATTGAAAGAGACAGCCACTCTAGCCAGCCATTCTGACTCTGGAGGATGACTAAGAATGTTGGGTCTCAGATCCCCTCCGAGAGCTCAGGGTAAATTTTGAAGTGGAGGGGACCCAAGCAAACTTTGAAGTGGATACAGGGGCAATATAATCTGCCCTTATGGCCCCATTGGTCTCTCTATCAAATAAAAAGGTCTCTAATTCAAGGGGCTAATGGCAGAAAATATCGGGTTTGGACAACTAAGAGGACCATGGACCAGGGGAAAGGAAAAATCCATCACTCGTTCTTAGTAATCCCAGAATGCCCGGCCCCATTGATGGGCAGAGATCTGCTCACCAAGCTCCGGGCCAAAATAACTTTTAACCCTGAAGGCCCACAAGTGGAATTTCTAAATCCTTCAATAAAAACTCCTATAGTCACGGCTCTAAATATGTCAGTAGAAAATGTATATCAACTCACTCACCTTGGTTCAAAGAAATTGCATTCATTCCTGAAGGATGAAGAACAGAGCAAAAGGAAAGAACAGCAAAAGGAAATAACTGAATGGGTAACAAAAGCCTGTCAGGTCTGTCATGGTTAATGCTTACCCTTCCAAGCTTCCTGCAAAAAAGCACCTACGAGGAACCAGACCAGGACAATTCTGGGAAGTGGACTTTACTAAAATTAAGCCAGCAAGGTTTGAAATTAAATATCGCCTAGTCTTTGTAGATATATTTTGAGGATGGATTGAAGCCTTTTCCAGGAAAAAAGAAAAAAAACGAAACAGCGCAAATGGTTGTCAAGAAGATCCTGAAAGATATTTTTACAAGATACGGCCTGCCTAAAGTAATAAGGTCTGATAATAGACTGGCGTTTGTAGCCCAAGTAAGTCAGGGGTTAGGCAAGACCCTGGGGATTAATTAAAAGTTACATTGTGCTTATAAACCACCGAGTTCAGGACAGGTAGAAAGAATGAATAGAACCATTAAAGAGACCATAACGAAATTAAGCTTAGAAACCTGCATAATAGATTGTACTATGCTCCTTCCTTATGCACTATTTCATGGAAGAAACACTCCCTCTGTTTCTTTGTGTAACCTTACCCCCTATGAAATTGTCCATGGTTCCCCTCCTTCAGTAAGGGACCTAACCCCAACTCTAAGACCTAACGATTCCTTCCACACCCCATTGCTTGACTGAATTAAAGCTCTTGAAAGAACTCAGGGATACCTGTGAAAACAGATGGCCAATGCCTAACAACCTGGGGACGAATGGACTCTACATCAATATCAAGTAAGAGACTTCATCTACATAAGTCGACATCAGGTGTCATCCCTGAAACCCCACTGGAAATGACGATACAAGGTGCTACTTATAACACCTACAGCGGTAAAGGAAGACAGAATCACTTCCTGGATCCATACCTCTCATCTCAAGCCTGTGCCCTGCCAGACTCTGGCTGGAAAATGGAAAAGATTGGTAAAACTTTCAAATTGTGTATTTACCCTGTGTCTAAGGCTATAGACTCTTCCCTTGAACACCAGTAGTCCTAAACCTATTAAACCCGTTCAGCAGCGATGGCTGATCACAAATCCTACTGGTAAAGAAGTATGATCTATCTCGCATGCAGCCCACTTAGGGACTTGGTGGACATCTATCCACCCAGACATTTGTCAGCTGGCTATAGGTCTTTCCTATTGGGATATACCTGATGAAGAGGATCCCACTAAATTTCCATTAAATCCATTCTGCACCATTGATAATGGAAACAATCATTATGGATGTAGGGACACGCGAGCCAGATGCAGGTTGGCTAGCCTAGATTACTATGTTTGCCCGGTGGACTACCAAAGCCACAAACAGTCACGGTTGTGTGGGGGGAATGCCGACTTCTTCTGTATGTCTAGGGATGTGATCATACGGGCAGTGCATGATGGAACCCAAACTCCTCATCAAATTCTGTACACAGCATTGGCCCTATTACCAATTAGATCACCCAAACTGTTGGCCCCTAGAGGGGTCTCTAGATCCTCAAATTCTGCATGACCTTTTTAACTTCTGAATGTCCTCAAAAGGGTGAAAGGAGATTTCCCTATGTGGAGGCCTTTTCCCTCCTTCGCTCACATCCTGAACTATGCTTCTCCAATAGGTCCTCACACTCAGCCTTCCGCTCCAGACTCTCTGCTGTCACTCTCACCTCAGCAACATGATTTCTCCCCTCCAATTACTAGATCAAAAACCCAAACCTCCGCCGGATCTCAGACCATTTCCCCCTTTCTGAGGTAGCAGGTACTGAGGTAACCCTCCACCGAATCACTCCTCTCTTCTCCAGTCAGTGCCCACACCGGGTCCCACCAGTTCCTCTTAACAGCTAACCCAAAGCTCAAACCAGCTGAGGAGAACCCTCAGACCCCTATCCAAGATGTAGTGAAAATGGCCTTTAAAGTTTCTTTGTCATTAGTGAAAACAGGTTACTAAGAATTTAAAGTCCCTCACAGGCTTTTAGGGATACTAACTCCTATCTTCTCCTCTGTTCTACCTGTTCTACTCTTCACCTTTTTGTTGCTAGGAAAATCACAAACACCTTTGCCAGTATTCTTTCACATCTCTGCTACCTCATTCTCAGATCCACGGAGCTGCTCACAGCCATGCCTTCCCCATCTCCCCAATCTGTTCCAGGCCCACAGAAAAACATTAATTGACCTTCTACGGAAGTCTTCAGCATGGCTGACTTTAGGACTTTCAGGAAAAGAGTCCCCATGAAAGACTTCAAAGTAGATAAACTTCCTCTTTCCATGTTGCCCTGTTGTACTTGGTCACTGGCTAAAAATATCAGCACTCCTAAGTTAGACACCCCCTTACTAGTTTTTCACAAAATATGTGAACAAGGCCTTTGGCATTGATCTGGGGCTTCACAGAGATGGCTACATTTCAAAGATAAAGAAGTTACCAACTGGGCTCCATGGTAACAGCTGGAAGGGGGAAAAATAAAGGGAAAAAAAAGCTCTCCTTCACCCAGGTGTCCTTGAAAAGTTAACTTGCCCAGAACAGAGGAATAAAACAGAAAAAAATCTGCTTTTTGTGAACTTCTGCAGGCTGTGAACTTCTGCACCCCTTCCCTTATATGTTGGGTACAAAATTCTGAAACTACCTAAACGTGAGTTTCAGGGAATTAATTGATTATAACAGAAGTAATGCCCTCTGAATCCGGTTGCTAATAAAATGGAAAGTTTCCCTGTTTTTGGTAGTATCTTAGGTGCCGTGCCTTGTCCGTCTCTACAACAGTATAATTCTATAGACTTAAACATTGTTTATGTTTTCAAGAAATTGTCAAGACGATGTGATTAAATGTGTAAAGGTGCAGATGTTTCCCAGAGTGCTTTATCATAATGCAGGTTCATTTGAAGTTCAAATAGGGGGGCATAAAACTCGGTTCCACTGAGAACATATATCCATCACTTTAGCCATCCTATTAGGAATAGGAGTTGCTGCAGGCGTGAGCACAAGAACCACTGCCTTGGTCCATGGGATACAACAAATGACACAATTAGAAGCAGCAATAGACCAAAACTTAAAGATATTAGAATCCTCCATCTTGGCTTTGCAGGAATCTTTAACCTCTCTCTCTGAAGTTATTTTACAGAAAAGGCGAGGGTTGAACCTCCTCTTCATGAAAGAAGGGGGCCTTTGTTCTGCATTGATGGAGAATGTTGTGTTTTTGCCGACCATACTGGAGTTGTAAAAAAATCTAGGAGTAAATTAAATAGATGCCTTGAAGAGTGTCAATGAGAGAGAGAGGCCCAAAAAGTGTGGTTTGAGTCTTGGTTCACACAGTCCCCCTGGTTAACTACGCATTTATCAACCCTGGACAGTTCAATAATAATCCTCATATTATTGCTAACTATAAAACCCTGTTTGCTCAACCGTGTAATTTCTTTTTTCCAAGCTCAAATTGGATGAGTTAAACTTATGGTAATACCCCACTAGCAAACATAGAATGTGACACCCCGCAATGATCACTTTTATGATTAAAAGTAGCCAGAAGAAGAAGTGGGGAATGAAAGGTTAATTGAATAGGCACTTTTCACTTCCTTTTTTCCTGTATGCTTAACAAAACACTGTTGAAATCTTGAGAAATGTTTGCTAATCTTGTTCCCAGAATGTGCTGTCCCCAACTGACTAACTGCAGAATGTGCTCCCTCACTGGGTTGCATGCAAACTGACCACTCGCCCTGACCTATCAATAAACTTCCCTCCCTGCCGTCACCAAGGAAAGTGTATAAGCTCTGCTTAAGCTGTTCTAAGGGCTCTCTACTCTATTCAAGTGAGCTCTGAGCATCAGCATGCTGGACCCCCAATAAACACTGCGCTGTTGCATGAGATAGTCTCTTGGTGGTCTCTTCTTTCGACCTCATCCGACCTTTACTTGGATAATTAAATGTAGAAGAGAACATCCATTCAAAAAGGGATAGTCGGTAGGATTAGGAATATAGTTGGTAGGTTTAGGAAGAAGACTGTGTATAGGATTTGGAACAAAAGTTCCTTAGCAATAGGGTTTCGGTTAGAGAGTGAATGTAAATGTCAGCACATGTGAAGAGTCAGTCACAATGATGAACTGGAGAAAATATGTAGGAAATCAGATATCAATACACACATTATGAAATCAGGCAAAGTATAAAGTGAATGATAGGATTAGACATTAACAACAAGGTTGAGTTTCAATGTATAATCTTAGGAAGAAACAAATATGTAGTCAGCAATATGATTGACATTTGAGAGCATTAGGCAACCTGGACATGGATGTTTTTAGTAATCCAGGATCACTTTCCATTTAGGATTTGCTACAATCATAAGTTTGACCTTTGCATTTTGTGATCAGAATATTACAGTGATAAAATGTATATGTAGATCAGGTGACATGAGTATTTTTTCTAACATTTCTGGGAGCAATATTTTGAAGACGTATAAATTAGTGTTGGGGGTACACATAGTTGTACCCTGTGTCTATGAATATAGAAGTAATGCATGAATTGACAATACTGTGAATAAATAATATAACTGTTTCCACTTTAAATCATGGATTGAATTGATATCTGAAAATATATAAGAAATCTTATATTGATATACAATCATTCATCCCAACGAGTTATGCATCTAATGGTAATATTAGGGTTACGTTTTATCATGAAAGGTGTTTGAGTTTAGCTTCAAAAGTGATTATGGAAATGGAAAATTATGTGTTTGGAAAGAAGTCTCATGAAAAGACGAATCAAGAAACCTAGAGGAATACATGTGTTCTGAAGCAGGAAGTGATTGTAAGTATAAAAAAACGTATAAATTTCCTAACTTGTGGATGAAATATATATCCTATGATGTACAAAAACTGAAAAAAATAGTAATGTACCAGTGTTGAAAGAAAATGAATGTCAAAATACATATCATGTCCCATAGGAATCTACTTGCATTGATGTTAAACTGGGTCAGTTACTGTAGAAACATTAGGATTTGAAAGGACCATTTACTAAAGTTAGTTTTCAGTACTAGGAATCAAATATATATTTCAGGTGGATGAATATATCTGAGCATAATCTTGTGAACATTTTATTATAAATCCACATTCATGACATGAATGAATTTAGGGAGTGTATATAAGACACATATATTTCATATTTTGAAAAATCAGGAGGGTGTAAAATATATATATATATATATATATATATATATATATATATATATACATTAAAAAGTAGCAATATATAAATATATATGGGTATCAAAATTTATCTTGAAATGTATATCATCCACAGATTAAAAAGTATTCATTTTAGTGAACATGGATTTATGTATAATGTTGTTCAACTAGGAACCTCACCCATAGGTGGAATTTTAAGATCCAAAAGCGTTTAGGAGTAGTGATCTCTTCTCACAATTTGTATCTGCAAAGTTAGCCACCTCACAAAAATGTACGTGTGATACCAGGTAGGATTCTATATGTGCATATAAAAATACATGTGCTGAATAGGCTCCAGAGAAATGGAGACAGAAATTCAGAAATAAGTTAACATTAAAAAGAATGGAGAACTATTTCAATTAACAATTGACTATATTTTTAACACCTACCATTTATCATGCAAATAACAAGTCCAACTATACACCATGCCTCCTCTGAACTGCTTGTGTTTCTATAATGTTTCGGTTACTTTCCTCCATTATATTAGGATTAGTAATCAGAGTCTAGTAGGGTGTGAGTTAGTGTCAGGGAATCAGTATATTGAATGGAAAATAGAAAAATGAATCCAATGTGTATGCAAATATGTGGTACACAAAAATCTTCCCACTCTCATCAAGAACAACACCTAGATATCACCTACGCCCCAAGTAACACACAATTAGAGGAGAAGAGTTAGAAAATCCATGACTACATATCTGGAATGGAATACGATCAGGAGTTCACAACCTTGGAAGTGGTAGAGGAGTTTCCAAAAGTAAGGGACAGGGTAAACACTCCACAAACATGGACCTCTGCCTGCCTAAAGACTTCTTGAGAAACTGTCTCTGAGGTTGGGCACTTAAAACATATGTTGTTGTCAGGAGCTTTAGCTTCCTTTCTAGGGAGACCATCAAAGCTGGGTCTTCATCTCTGTGACCTTGTGGATATGGTTTCTTATTTTCCAATGAACATGAGGCAGCAGTGCTGAATTCTGTCTTTGTAGGTAAACTGTGGCCACGGGGGGCTAAGTGTATCCACATGTTGGCTGTGTATCCATTTGGTCATCCTCCAAATTTCGTCGTGATTCTTGGTGCTGCACTGGGAATTTAATATTTGCTTCATGGAATACAAGGAGCTCAACTGGAACACAGTGCTGGAGGGAGTTCTGTCATGTGTGGTGGGTCAGGGTCAGCAGGAGAATGCACCAACCAGTTTTCTATCTCACACAGTTTGCCCCCTTGACCATAATAACCTGATTGTTAAGATTTCCCTTAAACCTCTACTTATAAAAAGATGCGTTTACATATAAGGGTCTGCTGGATGCACCATGTCAGCCACAAGCCATATGGAAGTCAAAGGCAGATCCACAAGGCCCCACGACAGAAGTTTTATCACAAAACTGCACATCTCTGCTGTAGGCCCACTAATCAGCAGGCTTGAACTTACTGGCATCTCTGTTCTACACCATTTTCATGAAACCCAGTCAATCAAGAAACTGTCTGATACACTCATCGTCAGCAACAGTATATCCAAAGGTTCTCCTGTGCAACCTGGTCAAGGGAATTTTAAGAATTTCATGGTATTTATCTAGCCATTATTCAAGCATGAGGTTGGAGGCACTGTGGGTTTCAATTTTTTCAGGAAACATTAAATGGTGAGGAAGCTCATTTCAATGAAACCTCTGGAAAACTCTCACAGGCAAGTCTTCCCAAGGAGTGGCCAAAAGGTCACCGAAATCCAGGACTATTGAGGTCTACAATGTGAGGTCCATGTGTGTTTTGACGCTCAAGTATGCCTGCCATGTGTTTTAGAAAAAATCATGTGATATCCAGGCTGTGATTCTCAGTGCTCTGTGGAAAGCCACCCTGGACCTAGATCTCAGTTAATAAGGGGGACTCTCATGTGTGGCCTGCGAAAATCCCAACACAATTCATGGCAATACTTCTCTGAGTTCAGTTCCAGAACTCAGTCTCTAAGTCCCCTTGAACTCACACCAGAGTTCAAGACCAGTTGGACCCATTCATTTCTTCCAACCGCCACACAAATGACCAAAATTAAAACCTAAACACTCCCACAAGGCCCTCATGTTCTCCATATAGACACTCATCATAACCTCTGGCTGAATTTTTCCATGAGGGGCGCAGCCCAAGACAGTGACCAAAATGAGCACCTTTGGCCCTCATTTGCCTAAAGTCAGGGTGGCCTGGACACCATTCCTGTGAACCAGGAGTGATTAAAAAGACCTGCCGTTAATACTGCTCTGCTTCTCCATTTTGAGGCCTACTGAATGTCAGGTATAGATTCTTTATGTGGTTTGGAGTCATGAGAAAACCCAAGCACTTCTGCAGGGTTTTGAATAACTCATTTGACCCAAAGGATCCCTATTCTCACTTGATGGAGTCAGGAACATCACAGAAGAAGGCTAGAGACTTCATCCACAATGACTGATCTTTTTGCCATTTTGGTTTTGGATGCACACATGGGATCTTTCTTTAGATCCATCAGGTGCTGAGAATCTAAGCTGGAGCCTCACACAGGGCCAAGTGGCTGATTCAGACACCTCCCTTTCCAAAGCAATTATGCCAAGAGCCACAGGTGATCCTCATTCATTTCCATTTGATAACTGTTTTTTTCAGTCTTCACAAAGGGGTGGCCAGAGGCAAATACCTTCCTGACATTCAGGGCAACAGAACAAAATGTAAGCAAAAGGCCCAAAGCAGGGTATCTCCACTGAGAGTTTCCTAGCCACACTGATATCTGAGTTTTTTGAGATGCTCGCCATGCCAATTCCTTCAGCTATTCAGTACATGGTCATGTCCCAGTGATTGGAGGTGGTACATATCATGGATAAAAAACAATGAGCATATTCTGGCTAGTGGCCAGAATTCTGGAAGAAAACAGGAACTTAGGAAGGTTGTAAGTGTTTCCCATTGGTAAGGCAAGCCGCAGTCCTTTCATAAATTGGACAAGTTGATTGCTGGGAGGCATTCTACTACACAGGACATATTCATTGATGCATTCTCTTTTCTAATGTCTACAACCACGGACACAGTGGCATACACAGAAATAGAAACACTCACCATGTCAAATGACTTATTAGAAACAGTCCATTCCAAAAGAAATAAATCACGTTTTTTCTACCTATTCTCAGAACATGAGACAAAACCACAAACTGACATCCACACACCCAGGCACCTCCTTCCCCCAAGTAGGTCTGTGACTCTTCTGAATGTCCTCTGACTGGTAGGCCATACGATGTTCCTCTGAAATGGCCTTTCCTGTCTCAGATCTGGTGTCATTCACCAACTCTGTGAAGTTGTCAGGAGGCAGTGGTGAGCCAATTCCAGTCTTGTCAGGAAAGGCCCCTCTTCAGAGCTTTCTTGGAATTTGGCCACCGTCACATGAAGAGGTACCTAGAAAGACTGATTCTATCCTTGGTAAATCCAAACAAGTGAGACCACTGGGACTTGGACGGGTAATGGCTTTGGGTGCCTGGCTTCCTGGATCCCAAATTCAGAGCATTCCATCACCAAGGAAGTAGGTGAGGTCACTTCCTTCAGGAACTGAATGAGGTCACTGACTTGGCCACCAATATGTCCTAACAGTTGCTTCCTAGGTTCTCATAAGATGGAGGCGGCCCCTACTTCTTGTGACACATTCACAAATTAGAATGGTATAGAAACCATAGGCACCTGGGAACAGCTCTCCACAAAGGCCTGGTTTGATCCGACTTCTCTACATTAAGAAGAGAGAGGCTGATTCAGAAACATCCCTTCATCCTGACTAGGTTGTTTGCCATGGAAGATGACTTTTCCTCTCTCAGGTCCTAAATAGCTGCCTAAATCTTCTCCATCGATCATTTCTGCATGGACTTTTGAGGTTCTCAGCAGGTGGAAGATCCCCTACCTTCCTGTATTGTAAGACCAACTCGGTCCCTCCTCTTCTGTAAAGTTAGATTGACGGAACATTGTATGGTTAGGGTTAATAGCATGTTCGATTTTGGTTAGGAATCATTCTGCTGGATGAATAATGGTTTGGGAACCTCTGATACTTATAAGAATATAGACGTGAAATATAAGTACGAAAAAAGAAATCTAGGTAAGATTTGAAGCCCAGAAGGGCATTTGGCGATTGATTGGCATACTAAGCTTGAATTATGTTCTGCACCGAGGTCTCAGATAAATTTATTTACAATGGCATAGGTTGCTGTACCTCAGATGACTGAATTTAGAAGAGATCATCCAGTCCAAAAGGGATAGTTCATAGGATTAGGAAGATTGTCTGTAGGATTAGGAAGAAGAGTGAGTCTAGGAGTTGGACCAAAAGTTCTTTAGCAATAGGGTTTCAGTTAGAGAGTGAATGTAAATGTCAGCACATGTGAAGAGTCAGTCACAATGATGAAGTGGGGAAAATATGTAGGAAAGAGAGTAAATATGTATCAATAGAGACATTAGGAAATCAGGCAACGTATAAAGTGAGTGATAGGATTAGATATTTTCAACAGGGTTGAGGTTGAATATATAATCTTAGGAAGAAACAATTATTTAGTCACCAATAGGATTGACATTTGAGCGCATTAGGGAACCTAGACATGGAGGTTTTTAGTAATCCATGCTCACTTTAAATTTAGGCTTTAGTACAATCATAAGTGTGACCTTTGCATTTTGTGTCAAGAATATTACTGTGGTAAAATATATATGTAGATCAGATGACATGAGTATTTCTTCCACCAATATGAGGAGCAATATTTTGAAAACTTATAAATTAGTATTGCGGATAAAATAGGCCTACCCTGTGTTGATGAATAAGAGATGATGCATGAATAGACCATATTGTGAATAAATTATATAACTGGTTCCAACTTTAAATAATGCATTGAAATTATATTTGAAAATATATAGTAAATCTTATATTGATATATATACATTCATTCCAACCAGTTATACATCTAATGGTAATATTAGGGTTACGGTTTATCATGAAGAGTGTGTGAGTTTTGCTTCAAAAATGAGTATAGAATCGAAAATAATGTTTTTAGAAAGAAGTCTAGTGAAAAGACCACTAAAGAATCATAGAGGAATACATGTTTTCTGAAAGAGGAAGTGATTGATAGTGAACCACATGCCTATAAATTTGTGAATTTGTGGATGAAAGGACATATCCTATGATGTCCATAAACTGAAGAAATAGTAATGTACCAGTGTGGAATAAAAATGAACTTAAAAATACATATCATGTCCCATAGGAATCTAACTGCATTG
This sequence comes from Callospermophilus lateralis, assembly GCF_048772815.1. NCBI lineage: Eukaryota > Metazoa > Chordata > Mammalia > Rodentia > Sciuridae > Callospermophilus > Callospermophilus lateralis. Next base: position 382,756 of record NW_027511655.1, read on the forward strand.
ATGTTAAACTTGGTCAGTTACTATAGAAATATTAGGATATATAAGGACCATTCACTGAAGTTAGTTTTCAGTACTAGGAAACAAATATGTATGTCAGGTGGTTGAATATTTCTGAGAATAATCTGTTGAGAGCCACAGCCAAAGGAGCCCCAGCAAACTTGCAGCTGCCAGCAAACTTCCATCTGCCGGCTGATGATTGGCTCACAGCGGCCCCAGCATCATCTAGCTGATTTGCTTGTCTGTGGTGATGCTCATTGAGATGCTCAATGAGCGGTTTCCCCGACCTTTCAGACTGCCAGCGGATGATTGGCTCACAGCGGCCCCAGCAACATCTAGCTGATTGGCTCCTCTGTGGTGATGCACAATGGGCTGGTTCCCTGCCCTTTCAGACCATGGAACTGCTCATTGGGGGACTTTTTGGCTTCGCCCACGTGACCCAGCCAATCGGCCTCAAGAGGAGGAGACTTGTGTTTGAGGGAGAGGCTTGTGGGAAGCCTGTGGTGGCAGTTGGGCTCTGACGGCTTTTCCTGAGGAGCTGTTTTGTTTGGTGTCATCTTGTTGGGTTGTATTATAGTAGAAATACGGGATCAGAAATTAGTAAAAAAAAAAAAAAAAAAAAAAAAAAAACTGAAAGAGTGTTCAGTAAATTGTTAGAGGAAGGAGGCATCTCAGTAAAATCAAGAAAAGTCAGGGCATACGTTGATACAATACAAAAATGTAGCCCATGGCTTTTTCAGGAGGAGTTGTTAAATATATCACAATGGAACCATCATGGTGAAGATTTAAAAAGAATAGGAAAGAAAAGCCCAGGGACTCTGCCAGTTGGCACATTGCTATTGTGGACGTTTGTACCTTGTTTGCTTAGTGGAAAGCCTTCAGTTCAGACAATGGTAGAGGAAGAAGAAGACATATTGATTCAAGTAAAATAGAAGGTCTCTCAAGTTAGTCAGATAGAGGAAAAAATTCAAGAAAAAGAAAAGGTCTCTCGAACTAGTCAGACAGAGGAAAAAAATCAAGTAAAAGAGAAGGCCTTTCAAGCCAGTCAGACAGAGGAAGAAAGTGTAAAACAGAAAAAGCCATCAGGGGGAAAGTTACAACAGGAGACTACTACTAACACCTTTCTATCACCAGAGGGTGTAAGTGTCCAACCAACAGCACAACCTCTACAGGAGACTGCTACTAACACCTTTCTATCACCAGAGGAAGTAAGTGTCCAACTAACAAGGCCACCTCCATATGCTGGGAGGCCCCCAACCCCCACAGTTGATAGTTGGAATCCTGAGACAAGATCTCAAATAATAACATGCCCAGTATTTGAGGCAGGAGGGCAGTGAGATTACCATGCTTTAAATTTCAAAACAGTGAAGCAGCTAACAGAGGCTGTAACAACCTATGGTCCTCAAGCACCCTTCACTGTAAGCATTATCAAATCCATTAACAACATGAACATGAAGCCAGCAGATTGGGCTAATATGTGTAAAGCTGTGCTAAATGGAGGAAATACCTGTTATGGAAGATTGCCAATGAGGAATTTTGCAAGGAGACGGCTAGGCAAAATGCAGCAGCTAGTTATCCTCAGAGAAATCTAGATATATTGTTAGGAAAGGGACCTTATGAGGATCAACAGCAGCAATGTGCATATGATCCTGGTGTATATGCACAGATTGCTATAGATGCAATTAAGGCATGGAAGACTTTTCAAGGAAATGGAGGTTTACAAGGTCAGTTATCTAAGGTAATACAAGGAGCTAATGAACCTTATGCTGAATTTGTAGATAGGCTTATTCAAACAGCTACCAGAGTTTTTGGAAATACACAACAAGCAATGCCATTACTAAAACAACTGGCTTATGAGCAAGCGAATCGTTGGTGCAAAGATATCATTAGACCATGGAAACATGAAGATTTAAACACATATATTAAATTATGTAGAGACATTAAAGAACAAGAGCAAGTCGTGGAAGCTGCAGTAAAACAGGCTTTAGATGCCAGAGACATTAATGAACAAGGGCAAATTGTGGCAGCTGCAGTAAAACAGGCTTTAGATGCCAGGCCAAGAACATGCTACAATTGTGAAAAAACAGGACATTTTAAAAGGAATTGTCCCATAGGAGGAGGGTTTAACAATACTAGGTATCAAAGGAGTAGAATACCAGGTATTTGTCCACGATGCCGTAGAGGGAGACTTTGGGCTAATGAATGCTGTTCTCAAACCACCATAGAGGGTACAACATTATCAAAAAACGAACAAGGACCAGGTGTTTATCCACAATATCGTGGACAAAAACAAGGAGCTCCTTTGCCAAAAAATGGACAAGGGGGCTCAATTCTCCGGGGCCCAAAACCACAAATATACGCAGCACTGGAGAAACCCATCAACCACATCAGGGTAGTGCCCAGGACACATTGTCCATCAGATCCCTCATCAGAAAAACCAGAGGGAGCGCAGGGTTAGACATCTGTGACTCTGCCAGAGCAGTACTAACTGCAGAGATGGGAGTTCAATTCATTTCCACAGGGGTAAAAGGACCTCTTCCCAAAGGAACAGTAGGCTTATTATTGGGACGAAGCTCTTCTACTCTAAAAGGACTTATGATAAGTCCTGGGGTAATTGATCTCGACTATGAAGGTGAAATAAAAATTATAGCCAGTTCTCCAAAGGGTATATTAGTAATTTCACCAGGAGATAGAATAGCACAGTTACTAATAATACCCAGCCTACGTGAAAAATTTTCCAGTCGTACTGTAGAAAGAGGTTCCAAGTGATTAGGCTCCACAGGTGTAGATTGGGCTATGCTTTCTTTAAATTTAGATTCTGGCCCCATGCTAAAACTAAATATTCAAGGGCATGAATTTAATGGGCTACTGGATACAGACGCAGACCTTAGCATCATCTCTCGTCAAGAATGGCCAAAACATTGGCCATTACAACAAGCCACTCAAACGCTTCAAGGCCTAGGAGTAGCGTATAATCCCCATAGAAGTGCAATGGTATTAGATTGGAAGGATCCTGAAGGATGTGAAGGAACTCTACAGCCATATGTATTGGATCATCTTCCCGTAAATTTATGGGGACGAGATAGTCTCCTGGACTCATTGATATTTTTTTTCGGATTCGGTATTGCCAGTCAATCGGGTTTTGCCGGCTCCTCAGTCCTGGTCTCAGTGTTGGACGTCCATTGCCTGTCTTCATTGCCTTGTCTGTCTGTGTCATGTTTCATTGCTTTAACTGTTTGTGTATCTTTCATTATGGGACAGAGCACTTCAATGCCTCTGTCCCTGATACTTGATCACTGGACCAAAGTCCACTTAAGGGCTCAGAATCTTTGTTTTTCCGTAAAGCGCCGGATGTGGCAGACACTCTGTGCTTCAGAATGGCCCACCTTTGGATTTGGATTACCCCTAGAAGGATCTTTCTACTTCCCACTAATTTAAAAAAGTCAGAGATATTGTCTTTCAGCCGGTGCTACATAGCCATCTGGATCAACAGCCATATATCTTAACTCGGCGGGAACTCTGCATATCTCCTCCTCCATGGGTGAAGCCTTTCCTTGTCACTGCCCCCACTCTGACTCCTTCCCCCAGGAACTCTCAAATCCTCTGATCCTCCTCCTCCTACACCCTCTGTTCTCCCTGAGTCACCAGATTTCACTCTACTGGAGTCTCCTTCCCCTCCTTATCCCCTGCCCTTGTCCCCCAAAATCCAACACCCTCTAAGTGATTCCCCTGCTGCTGACTCAGCCTCTCCTCCATTGGAGGAAGCTATGCCGGCCCAGCGCCCTCCAGATAATTCCTTTGCGGCACACACAGCACCTCTTCCCTTGGAGGAAGCTGTACCATCTAAAGGAACTCGCTGGCGGTGAATGATTGAAAACCCTGGAACTCTTGGGATGCTCCCCCTCCATCCCTATGGGCCAATGATTGACGATGGCCACGGGGAAAAAATGCAAGCCTACCAGTATTAGCCTTTCTCCTCGTCAGACCTATATAACTTAAAAAAATTATAATCCCCCTTTTTCTGAGGACCCCACCAGGCTCTCAGGTCTGGTTGAGTCATTGATGTTTTCACACCAGCCTACTTCGGATGACTGACAAAAACTCCTAGGGATTCTCTTCATGACAGAGGAACAACAGTGAATCCTCCAGGAAGCTAGAAAAAAAATCCCTCAAACAAGATCTGCGTCTGACACAACTTCCCAAGATAATCAAAGGCGGCTTTTTCTTGAACCCACCCAACTGAGACCCCAAAATCTTTGAAGGTAGCGAGCATCTGTCCCCTTATCACCGGGCTCTAATAGTGTGTCTCCAAGCAGCCGCTAGCGACAAAGTAATTTGGCCAAGGTAAGAGAGATTATTCAAGGGCCTGATGATTCTCCCACTATGTTTCTAGAGAGAATTATGGAGGCATATTGGAGATATACTCCTTTTGATCCTCAGGAAGAGAATCAAAGGCATCTGTCACGATGGCCTTTATTGGGCAAACTGGCTTGGATATTAAAACAAAGTTACAAAGCTAGATTGATTACAAGATATGACTTTCAGAGATTTAGTCAGAGAAGCCAAGAACGTATACTATAAGAGAGAAACTGAGGAAGAGAAGGGAGCAAGGGGAGGATAAAAGAAACAAAAGGCAGACTAAGGCGTTGACTAAGGTCCTGGTCACAAAAACAAATAGGCCAGAAATTAAGAAACAGGTAGACAAGAAGGGATAACATTGGCCCATGCCAGAGGCCACCCTGGCCTCAGATCAATGTGCCTACTCTAAAGAAAAAAGGACACTGGGCCAAAATTGCCCTAAAAAGCGACAGCCACACCAGCCAGCCATTCTGACTCTGGAGGATGACTAAGAAAGTCGGGGCTCAGATTCCCTCCCCAAGCTCAAGGTAACTTTTGAAGTGTTTCAAAAGTGATTATGGAAATCGAAAATGATGTGTGTGGAAAGAAGTCTCATGAAAAGATCAGTCAAGAAACATGGATGAATACATGTGTTCTGAAGCACGAAGTGAATGAAAGTCAGACAAATGCGTATGAATTTGCTAACTTGTGGATGAAATATATATCCTGTGATGTGCATAAAGTGAATAAATAGTAATGTAGAAGTGTTGAATAAAATTGAACATCAAAATACACATTATGTCCCATAGTAATCTACTTGAATTGATGTTAAACAGGGTCAGTTACTGTAGAAATGTTAGGATATGTTTGCACCATTCAAAGAAGTTAGTTTTCAGTACTAGGAAACAAATATGTATTTCAGGTGGATGAATATTACTGAGAATAATCTTGTGAAAAGTTGATTAAAAATCCAAATACATCAATATGAATGAATTTAGGGAGTGCATAATAAGACACATGTTATATATATATATATATATATATATATATATATATATATATATATATTAAAAATAGCAATATATATGCCAATTGAAATTCATCATGAAATATATATCATCATCATATCCGAAAATATTCATTTTAATGAATATGGATTTTTATATAAGTTTGTTCAAATAGGAAGCTCACCCATGGGTTGAATTTTCAGTTCCAACATTGTTTAGGAGGAGTGATCACTTCTCACAATTTGTATGTGCCATGTCAGCCACCTCACGAGAATGTACGTGTGACACCAGGTAGGATTCTATATGTGCATATTAAAACACATGTGCTGAATAGGCTACTGAGAAAGGAAGACAGTAATTCATATATTTGTTAACTTTAAAAACACATGTAGAACTATTTCAATTAAAAATTGACTAGATTTATAACTCCTACCCTATATATTTCAAAAGGCATGTCCAACTATACACCCTGCCTCCTCTGAAATGCTTGTATTTCTATTCTGTTTGGGTTATGTTTCTCCATCATATTAGGATTAGTAGTCAGAGTCTAGTAGGGAATGGGTTAGTGTCAGGGATTTAGTATTTCAAATATATGCTGCATAAAAATCTTCCCACTCTCATTCAGAACAATGCCTAGACATTACCCTCGTCCCAAGTAAGACACAATTAGAGGAGAAGAGTTAAAAATTCTGTGAATACATATCTGGAAATGAATATTCTCATGAGTTCACAACCTTGGAGGTCGTAGAGGAGTTTTCAAAAGTATGGGACAGGGTAAGCACTCCACAAACATGGAGCTCTGCTGCCCTAAAGACTTCTTGAGAAACTGCCTCTGAGGTTGGGCACTTGAAATATATGTTTTCGTAAGGAGCTTTCTTTGTACTGAGACCATCAAAGCTGGGTGTGCATCTATGCGACCTGGAGGACATGGTTTCATATTTTCCAATGAACATGAGGCAGCAGTGCTGAATTCTCTCTATGTAGGTAAACTGTGTCCACTGGGGTCTAAGTGTCTCTGCGTGTGGACTGTGAAGCCATTTGGTCATCCTCTACTTTTCCTGGTGTTTCTTGCTGCTGCACTGGGAGTTTGGTATTTGCTTATGAAGTAAAAAAAGATCACCTGGGACACAGTGCTTGAGGGAGTTCTGTCACGTGTGGTGGGTAAGGGTCTGCAAGAGAATATACCAACAATGCTTCTATTCCACAAAGCTTTTCCCCTTGACCATAGCAACATAATTCTCAACATTTCCCTGAAACCTCTCTATATAACAAGATGCCGTTACATATAAGGGTCTGGTGGTTGTACCATGTCAGTCACAAGGCATTTCGGAGCCAATGGAAGATCAACATGGCCCCACCACAGATGTTTCATCACACACCCCCCCTCCACTGCTCTAGGCCCACTACTGAGCAGGCTCCAATTTACTGGCATCTCTGTTCTACACCATTTTGATGAAACCTAGTCAATCAAGGTGCTGTCTGGTATACTCATGATCAGCAACCGGTTTTCCAAATTTTCTACAGTGCCACCTGGTCATGGAAATTTCAATAATTTTATTGTATTTATCTAGCCATTTTTCACGGATGAAGTTGGAGGCACTGTGGATTTCAATTCGTACAGGAACCATTAAATGATGAGAAACCTCATTTCAATGAAAGCTCTGTAGAACTGTTACAGACAAGGCTTCCCAGGGAGTGACCAAAATGTCACATAAAATCAGACCCACTGAGGTCTACAATGTGAGGTCCATGTGTGTTTTGACTGTCACCCGTGCCTGCCAAGTCTTTCAGAAAAAAAAAAATCATGTGATATCCTGGCTGAGATTCCCAGTGCTCTGTGGAAAGCCACCCTGGGCCTAGATCTCAGTTTCCAAGGGAGACTCTCATGCGTGCCCTCCTAGAATCCCAACACAATACATGGCACAAGTTCTCTGAGATCAGATCCAGAATGCACTCTCTAAGTGTAATCACACCAGAGTTCAAGACCATGTGGACCCAGGCATCTCCTTTAACTGCCACACAATGACCACAATTAAAACCAAAACACTCCCACATGGCCCTCATCTGTTTCCATATAGATACTCATCATAACCTCTGGCTGGAGGTTTCCATGAGGGGCGCAGTCCAAGACAGTGTCCAAAATAAGCTCCCTTGCCCCTCATTTGCCTAAAGTCAGGGTGGCCTGGACATACTTCCTGTGAACCAGGAGTGATCAAATAGGCATGCCGTTAATACTGCAGCGCTTCTTCAATTTGAGGCCTACTGAGTTAGAGGTATAGATTGTTTATGTGAATTAGAGTTATGAGAAAACCCAAGCACCTCTGCAGGGCTTTGAAGAACTCAATTGACACAAAGGATCCCTATTCTCACTTGATAGAGGTCAGGAACCTCACAGAGGAAAGCGAGACTTTATCCACAATGACTGGTCTATTTGCCATTTTGGTTTTAGATGCACACATGGGATCTTTCTTTAGATCCATCTGGTGCTGAGAATCTAAGCCACAAACTCACACAGGGCCAAGATGCTAATTCAGACACATCCCTTTCCAAAGCAATTAAGCAAAGAGCCACAGGTGATGCCCATTCATTTCCATTTGAAAACTGTTTACTTCAGGCTTCACAAAGGGGTGGCCAGAGCAAGAACTTCCTGACATTCAGTTCAACAGAACAATATATAAGCAAAATGCCCAAAGCAGGGTTTTTCCACTGAGAATTTCCTGGTCACACTGATATCTGAGTTTTTTGAGATGCTCGCCATTCCCTTCAGCTATCCAGTACATGACCATGTCACAGAGCTTGGAGGTGGTACATATGTTAGACACAAAACCATGAGCCTATCCTGGAGAGTGAACAGAATTCATGAAGAAACCTGGAAATTAGGAATGTAGTAGGTTATGCCCATCTTTAAGTAAAGCCGCAATCCATTCATAAATTGGGCAGGATGAAATGGGAAGCTTTCTACTAGACAGGAAACATCCATTGATGCACTCTCTTTTCTAATGTCTACAACCACGGACACCATGGGATACACAGACATAGAATCACTCGCCTTTTCAAACGACTTACAAGAAACAGTTCACTAAAACCATACAAACCACCTTTCCTTCCTATTCTCACAACATGAGACAAAATCACAAACTCACAACCACACCCACAAAGGCACCTCCTTACCCTAAGTAGGTCTGTGACTCTATGGAGTGTCCTCTGACTGGTGGGCCACACAATATTCCCCCGAAATGTCCTGTCCTGTCTCAAATATGGTCTCCTTGGCCAACTCTATGAAGTTGTCAGGAGCCAGCAGTGGACCACTACCTGCTTTTTCAGGAAAGGCCCCTCTTCAGAGCTGTCCTGGCTTTTGGCCATTCTAACATCAGTAGGTACAAAGAAAGACTGACTCTGTCCTTGGTAATTCCAAACAAGTGAACCCACTGGGACTGGTACTGGGAATGGCTCTGTGTGCCTGGCTTCCAGGATCCCAAGTTCAGAGAGTTCCATCACCAAGGGAGTAAGGTGAGGTCACTTCCTTCAGGAACTGAATTAGGTCACTGCCTTGGCAACCACTTTATCCTAACAGTTGCTTCCAAGTGTCTCATTATATGGAGGCTTCCCCTACTTCCTGTGAAACATTCACAAGTTAGAATGGTATATCAACCATAGGAACCCGGTAATAGCTCTCCACACAGGCCTGGTTTGGTCCATCTCCTCTACATTGAGAAGAGAGGTTCTGATTCAGACACATCCCGTCATCCTGACCAGGTATTTTGCCATGGAAGATTACTTTTGCTTTCTCAGGTCCTCCATAGCTGACTACATATTCTCCAGGAATCATTTCTGCATTGAACTTGTGGTTCTAAACAGGTGAAAGATCCCCTACATTCCTGTATTGTAAGACCAACTCTGTCCCTGCTCTTCATTAAATTTACATTGAGGGAACAGTGTATTGTTAGGGTTAATAAAATGTTTGATGTTAGAAATCATTCTGCTGGATGTATAATGGTACTGGGAACCTGGGATATTTTTAAAAATATAGAGGTGAAATATATAAATGAAAAAAGGATGTCTAGGTAATTTTGAAGCCCAGAAAGGCAATGGGCCCTTCATTGGGATACTTAGCTTTGATTTATGTTGTGCACAGATATCTCAGATAAATCGATATGCAATGGCATAGGACCTTGTACCTTGGATGATTAAAATTCGAAGAGAACATCCAGTCAAAAAGGGATAGTCGGTAGGATTAGATAGATATTCGGTAGGTTAACAAAGAGTGAGTATAGGATTTGGAACAAAAGTTCTTTAGCAATAGGGTTTGGGTTAAAGTGTGAAAGTAAATATCAGCCCACTTGAAGGGTCAGTCACAATGATGAACAGGGGAAAATATGTAGGAAAGCAGATATCAATAGAGATATTACAAAATCAACAAGTGGGCCAAGGACCTGAACAGACACTTCTCAGAAGAAGACATACAATCAATTAATAAGTACATGAAAAAATTCTCACCTTCTCTAGCAGTCAGAGAAATGCAAATTAAAACCACCCTAAGATACCATCTCACTCCAGTAAGATTGGCAGCCATTAGGATGTCAAACAATAATAAGTGGTGGCAAGGATGTGGGGAAAAGGGTACACTTGTACATTGCTGGTGGGACTGCAAAATGGTGTGGCCATTATGGAAAGCAGTATGGAGATTCCTGGAAAAGCTGGGAATGGAACCACCATTTGACCCAGCTATCGCCCTCCTTGGACTATTCACTGAGGACCATAAAAGAGAATGCTATAGGGATACTGCCACATCAATGATCATAGCAGCACAATTCACAAAAGCCAGATTGTGGAACCAACCTAGATGCCCTTCAATAGATGAATGGATAAAAAAAATGTGGCATCTATACACAATGGAGTATTATGCAGCACTAAAAAATGACAAAATCATGGAATTTGCAGGGAAATGGATGGCATTAGAGCAGATTATGCTAAGTGAAGCTAGCCAATCCTTAAAAAAACAAATGCCAAATGTCTTCTTTGATTTAAGGAGAGCAAGTAAGAACTGAACAGAGGGAAAGAACATGAGGAAAATATTAACATTAAACTGAGACAAGTGATGGGAGGGAAAGGGAGAGAGAAGGGAAATTGCATGGAAACGGAAGGAAACCCTCATCGTTATACGAAATCACATATACAAGGTTGTGAGGGGAAAGTGGGGGGAAGGGAGAGAACGGAACAATAACAGATGAGGTAGAGAGGGAAAATGAAAGGGGAGGGGAGGGGGGATAGTAGGGGATAGGAAAGTCAGCAGAATACAACAGTCACTAATATGGCATTATGTAAACATTGTGAATGTGTAACTGATGTGATTCTGCAATCTGTATTTGGGGTAAAAATGGAAATGCATAACTCACTTGAATCAAATTTATGAAAGATGAAAAAAATAAAAATTTTAAAAAGTACTAAATTGGCTCATCCTAACATTAAAAAAAGAGATATTACAAAATCAGGCAAAGTATAAAGTGAGTGATATGATTAGATATTTTCAACAGGGTTGATTTTGAATATATAATCTTAGGAAGAAACAAATATGTAGTCACCAATAGGATTGATATTTGAGAGCATTAGGCAACCTGAACATGGAAGTAATCCATGTTCACTTTCCATTTAGGCTTTAGTACAATAATAAGTGTGAACTTTGCATTTTGTGTCCAGAATATTACTGTGATAAAATGTATATGTAGATTAGGTGACATCAGTATTTCTTTCACCATTTCTGTGAGTAATATTTTGAAGACATATACATAAGTATTGGTTGTACAAAAAGCTGTACCCTGTGTCTATGTATATACAGATAATTCATGAATAGACCATACTGTGAATAAATAGTATAGCTGGTTCCACTTTATATAATGGATTGAATTCATATTCACAAAGGAGTGGTCTGAGGCAAAAACCTTCCTGAAATTCAGGGCAACAGAACAATAGGTAAACAAAACGCACAAAGCAGGGTTTCTCCACTGAGACTTTCCTGGTCACACTGATATCTGAGTTTTCCTAGATGCTCGCCTTTCCCTTCAGCTATCCAGTACATAGCCATATCACATAGCTTTGAGGTAGTACATATCTTGGTCACAAAACAATGAGGCAATTCTGGAGAGTGTCCAGAATTCAGGATGTAAACAGAAACTTTGGAAGATAGCAGGTTTTGCCCTTCAATAAGGAAAGCCGCAGTCCATTAATAAATCGGGCAGGATGAATGTTGCGAAGCTTTCTCCTAGACAGGACACATCCATTGATGCATTTTCTTTTCTAATGTCTACAACCACGGACAGAGTGGGATACACAGACATAGAAGCACTCGCCTTGTCAAAGGACTTACTAGAAACAGTCCACGCCAATTCAAACAAACAGCCTTTCTTACATCTTCTCAGAACCTGAGAAAAAAACCATACACACACCTACACCCACAAAGGCACCTCCTTTGTGGAGTGTCCTCTGAATGGTGGGCCATACTATATTCGCCAAAAATGGCCTGTTGTATCTCAAATCTGGTCTCCTTGGCCAACTCTGTGCAGTTGTCAGGAGCCAGCGGTGAACCAATACCTGCTTTCTCAGGAAAGGCCTTTCTTCAGAGCTTTCCTGGCATTTGGCCATCCTCACATCTGTTGGTACTAAGAAAGACTGACTCTGTCCTTGGTAAATTGAAACAAGTGAGACCACAGGGACTGGGACTGCAACTGGCTCTGGGTGCCTCTCTTCCTGGATCCCAAGTTCAGAGAGTTCCATCACCAAGGAAGTGCAGTGAGGTTACTTCCTTCAGGAACTGAATGAGGTCACTGCCTTGGCAACCTCTTTGTCCTAACAGTTACTTCTAAGGGTCCCATGAGATGGAGTCTGTCCCTACTTTCTGTCACACTTTCACAAGTTAGAATGGTATATCAACCATTGGCACCTGGGAAGAGCTCTCCACACAGGCCTGATTTGGTCCATCTTCTCTAAATTTAGAAGATAGAGGTTGATTCAGACACATCCATTCATCATGATCAGGTTGTTTACCATAAAAGATGACTTTTCCTCTATCAGGTCCTTCATAGCTGCCTACATCTTCTCCAGGGATCATTTCTGCATGGACCTTTGATGTTCTCAGAAGGTGGAAGATCCCCTACATTCCTGTATTGTAAGACTAACTCTGTCCCTCCTCTTTTGTAAAGTTAGATTGAGGGAAGAGTGTATGTTTAGGGTTAATAACATGTTTGATTCGGGTTAGGAATCTCTCTGCCGCATGAATAATGGTATTGGGAACCTGTGATATTTACAAGAATATATAGGTGAAATGTAAGTATGAAAACAGAAATCTAGGTAAGATTCAAAGTCAGAAGGGCATTGGGTCCTTGAGTGGGATTCTTAGGTTTGAATTATGTTCTGCATATATGTCTCCGATAAATTGAAATACAATGGTTTAGGACCTTATACCTTGGATGATTAATTGTCGAAGAGAACATCGAGTCAAAAAGCAATAATCAGTAAGATTAGGAAGATAGTCAGTAGGTTTAGAAATAAAAGTGAGTATAGGATTTAGACCAAAATTTCTTTAGCAATATAGTCTCGGGTAGACATTGAATGTAAATGTCAGCATATGTGAAGTGTCAGACACAATGATGAACTGCGGAATATATGTAGGAAAGCAGATATCAATAGAGATATAAGGAAATCAGGCAAAGTATAAACTGAGTGATAGAATTAGACATTTTCAACAGCCTTGAAGTTGAATATATAATCTTAGAAAGAAACAAATATGTAGTCACCAATAGGATTTACATTTGAGAGCATTAGGCAACCTGGACATGGTTGTTTTTAGTAATTCATGCTCACTTTCCATTTAGGCTTTGATACAATCATGAGTGTGACCTTTGTTTTTTGTGTTCAGAATATTACTGTGATAAAAAAAGAAATATATATATATATATATATATATATATATATATATATATATATATATATATATATATATACACACACACACACACATATATAGATAGATAAGGTGACATGAATATTTCTTCTACCATTTCTGGGAGCAATGTTTTGAAGAGGTATAAATTAGTATTGGGGGAACAAAGAGGTGTACACTGTGTCTATGAATATAGAGATAATGCATTAATAGACCATACTGTGAATAAATAACATACCTGGTTCCAACTTTAATAATGGATTGAATTGAAATGTGAAAATGTACAGGAAATCTTATATTGATATACACACATTTATTCCAACCACTTATACATCTAATGGTAATATTAATGTTATGGTTTATCTTGAAGAGTGTGTGGGTTTAGCTTCAAAATTGATTATGGAAATCGAAAATAATGTGTTTGGAAAGAAGTCTCATGAAAAGACCAGTCAAGTAACATGGAGGAATACATGTGTTCTGAAGCAGAAAGTGATTAAAAGTGAAACAAATTCCTATAATTTTGTGAACTTGTGAATGAAATATATATCCTATGATGTGCAAAAACTGAAGAAATAGTAATGTACCAGTGTTGAATTAAAATGAACGTCAAAATAGACATCATGTCCCCTAGGAATCTATTTGCATTGATGTTAAACTGGGTCAGTTACTGCAGAAATATTAGGATTTGTAAGCACCATTGATTGAAGTTAGTTTTCAGCACTGGGAAACAAATATGTATTTCAGGTAGATGATTATTTCTGAGAATAATCTTGTGAAATGTTGATTATAAATCCACATACATGAACATGAATGAATTTATGGAGTGTATATAAGACACATATATTTCATATTTTATAAAATCTGTAGAGTGTATATATATATATATATATATATATATATATATATATATATATATACAAAAAAAACCACAAAAATTCATTAAAAAGTATCAATATATATATGCCAATCGTAATTCATCATGTAATATATATCATCCACAGAAGCAAAAATATTTATTTTACTAAACATGGGTTTATGTATAATATTGTTCTAATAGGAATCTCACCCATAGTTTGAATTTTCAGTTCCAACAGCGTTTAGGAGCACTGATCTCTTCTTACAATTTGTTTCTGCCAAGTCAGCCAACTCATAAAAATATATGTGTGATACCAAGTAGGAATCTATATGTGCATATAAAAAGTACAAGTGCTGAGTAGGCTACAGAGAAAGGGAGACAGGAATTCACATATTTGTTAACTTTAAAAACGCATGGAGAGAGCTGCGGATGTGGCTCAAGTGGTAGTGTGCTCGCCTGGCATGCGTGCGGCATGGGTTCGATTCTCAGCACCACGTGAAAACAAAGATGTTGTGTCCGCCGATAACTAAAAAATAAATATTATAGAATTCTCTCTCTCCTCTCTCACTCTCTCTTTAAAAAAAACACATGGAGGACTATTTCAATTAAAAATTGAGTAGATTTATAAAACCGACCCTTTATCATGCAAGAGGGAAGTCCAACTATACACCATGCTTCCTCTGAACTTCTTGTATTTTCATTCTTTTGGGGTATTTTTCTCCATCATATTAGGATTAGTAGTCAGAGTCTAGTAGGGTATGAGTTAGTGTCAGGGATTCAGTATTTCGAATGGAAAATTGGAAAATGGATCAATGTGTATGCAAATGTGTACTACAAAAAAATTTTCCCACTCTCATTCAGAACAATGCCTTGACATTACCTTCACCCCAAGTAAGACAAAATTAGAGGAGAAGAGTTAGAAAATCTTTGAATACATATCTGAAATTGAAAATGCTTAGGGTTCACAACCTTGGAGATTGTAGAGGAGTTTCCAAAAGTAAGGGACAGTGTAAAAACTCTACAAACATGGAGATTTGCCTGCCTAAAGACGTCTGGAGAAACTGCCTTTAGGTTGGGCACTTGAAATATATGTTGCTGTCAGGAGCTTTAGCTTCCTTTCTAGTGAGACCATCAAAGCTGGGTCTTCATCTCTGTGATCTGGAGGACATGGTTTATAATTTTCCAATAAACATGAAGCAGCAGTGCTGAATTCTTGCTTTGTAGGTAATCTGTGGCCACTGGGGGCTAAGTGTCTCCCCATGTGGACTGCGAAGCCATTTCATCATCCTCCACTTTTCATAATGTTTCTTCCTTCTGCACTCGGAGTTTGGTATTTGCTTCACGAAATACAAGGAGTTCAACTGGGACACAGAGCTGCAGCGAGTTCTGTCACGTGTGGTGGATCAGGGTCTGCAGGAGAATGCACCAACAGGGCTTGTATACCACATAGGATGCCCCCTTGACCATAGCAACCTGATTCTGAACATTGCCCTGAAACCTCTCCATATAACAAGTTGCCTTTACATATAAGGGTCTGCTCGCTGCACCATGTCAGTCACAAGCCATTTGGAAGCCAATGGCAGATCCACATGGCCCCACCTCAGATGTTTTATCACACATTTGCTCACTACTGCTCTAGGCCCACTACTCAGCAGGATCCAAATTACTGAGATCTCTGTTTTACACCATTTTCATAAAAACCAGTCAATCAAGGCACTGTCTGGTACACTCGTGATCAGCAACAGGACATCCAAAGGTTCTTCATTGCCACCTGGTCATTGGAATTTCAAAAATTTCATGGTATTTATCTAGCAAATTTTCAATTATGAAGTTGGAAGCACTATGGCTTTCAAATCATTCAGGAATCATTCAATGGTGAGGAAGCTCATTTCAATGAAAGCTTTGGAGAACTCTCACAGGCAAGGCTTCCCAAAGAGTGGCCTAAAGGTCACATGAATCCAGGCCCATCGAGGTCTACAATTGAGGTCCATGTGTGTTTTGACTAGCAAATATGGCTTCCAAGTCTTTCAGAATAAAATAATGTGATATCCTGGCTGAGATTCCCAGTGCTCTGTGGAAAGCCACCCTAGGACTAGATCTCAGTTTCCAACGGAGACTCTCATGCGTGGCCTCCTAAATTCCCAACACAATTCATGGCAATACTTCTTTGATGATTGATCCAGAACTCAGTGTTTAAGGGGAATGACACCAGAGTTCAAGCCCAGGTGGATCCAGTCATCTCTTCCAACTGCCACATGAATGACTACACTTAAAACCAAAACATTCCCACATGGTACTTACCTTCTTCCATATAGACACTCATCATTACCTCTGGCTAGAGTTTTTCATGTGGGACGCATCCCAAGAGAGTGTCCAAAATAATCTTCCTTGCCCCTCATTTGCCTAAAGTCAGGGTGGCATCGTCACCCTTCCTGTGAACCTGGAGTGATCCAATAGGCCTGCCATGAATACTGCTCTGCTTCTTCAATTTGAGTCCTACTGACTCTCAGGGATAGATTCTTTAAGTGATTTGGAGTCACAAGAAAACACAAGCACCTCTGCAGTTCTTCAAAGAACTCATTTGACTTAAAGGATCCCTATTCTCACTTGACAGAGGTCAGAATCCTAACAGAGGAAGGCAAGAGACTGATCAACAATGACAGATTTTTGGCCATTTTGGTTTTGATTGCACACATGGAATCTATCCTTAGATCCATCATGTGCTGAGAATCTAAGCCACAACCTCATACAGGGCCAAGAGGCTGATTTAGACACATCCTTTTACAAGCAATTAAGCAAAGAACCACAGGTGATGCCCATTCATTTCCATTTGAAAATTGTTTTCTTCAGGCTTCACAAAGGGGTGGCCTGAGGCAAAGACCTTCCCGACATTCAGGACAACAGAACCATAGGTAAGCAAATGAACCAAAGCAGGATTTCTCCACTGAAAATTTACTGGTCACACTGATATCTGAGTTTTCTAAGATGTTCCCATTCTCTACAGCTATCAAGTATATAGACATGTCTCAGAGCTTGGAGGTGGTACATATCTTGGAAACAAAACCATGAGCCTATTCTGGAGAGTGGCCAGAATTCAGGAAGAAAACAGGAACTTAGGAATTTAGTAGGTGTTGCCCATCCATAAGGCAAACCACAGTCCATTCTTTAATTAGGCAGGATGAATGCTGGGAAGTTTTCTACTAGACAGGACACATCCTTTGATGCCTTCTCTTTTCTAATGTCTACAACCACGGACACAGTGGGATACTCAGACATAGAAACACTAGCCTTGTCAAACGACTTACTAGAAACAGGCCACTCCAACCCAAACAAACAGCCTTTCCTACCTATTCTCAGAACATGAGAGAAAACCACAAACTCACTCCACACCCACAAAGGCACCTCCTTAACCCAAGTAGGTCTGTGACTATCCCGAGTGTCCTCTAACTGGTGGGCCATACTATGTTCCCCTGAAATGGCCTGCCCTTTCTCAGATCTGGTCTCCTTTGCCAACTCTGTGAAGTTGTCAGGAGCCAGTGGTGAACCAATACCTGCTTTCTCAGGAAAGGCCCCTCTTCAGAGATCTTCTGCCATTTGACAATGATCATATCAGTCGGTACCAAGGAAGACTGACTCTGTCCTTGGTAAATCCAAACAAGTGAGACCACTGGGACTGGGACTGGGACTGGCTCTGGGTGCCTGGCTTCCTGCATCACAATTTCAGATTTTTTGATGACCAAGGAAGAGAGGTGAGGTCACTTCCTTCAGGAACTGAATGAGGTCACTACATTGGCCACCACTTTGTCCTAACAGTTGCTTCGAAAGGTCCCATGAAATGGAGGCTGCCCCTACATCCTTTGACACTTTCACAAGTTAGAATGGTATATCAACCATAGGCACCTGGAAACAGCTCTCCACACAGGCATGGTTTGATCAGTTCTCTACATTAAGAAAGGAGAGGCTGATTCAAACACATCTCTTCATACTGACCCGGTTGTTTGCCATGGAATATGACTTTTTCCCTCTTAGGTCCTTCATAGCTGCCTGCAACTTCTTAAGGGTATAATTTCTGCATGGTCCTTTGATGTTCTCAGCAGGTGGAAGAGCCCCTACATTACTGTATTGTAAGACAAACTCTGTCTCGGCTCTTCTGTAAAGTTAGTTTGAGGGAACAATGTATGGTTAGGCTTAATAACATGTTTGATTTGAATTAGGAATCATTCTGCTTAATGAATAATGGTATTGGGAACTTGCGATATTTACAAGAATATATTGGTGAAATATAAGTTTGAAAACAGAAATCTAGATAAGATTTGAATCCAGGAAGGGCATTGGGCTGTTGATTGGGATACTTAGCTTTGAATTATGTTCTGCAAAGATGTCTCAGATAAATCAATATACAATGGCATAGGACCTTGTACCTTGGATGATTGATTGTCGAAGTGATCATCCAGTCAAAAAGGGATAGTCTTTAGGATTAGGAAGATAGTCGGTATGTTAGAAAAAAGAGTAATATAGGATTTGGACCAAAAGTTCTTTAGCAATAGGGTTTCGGATAGAGAGTGAATGTAAATGTCAGCACATGTGAAGAGTCAGTCACAATGATGAACTGGGGAAAATATGTAGGAAAGCAGATATCAATAGACATTAGGAAATCAGACAAAATATAAAGTGACTGATAGGATTAGTCATTTTCAAGAGGGTTGAGGTTGAATATATTATCTTAAGAAGAAACAAATATGTAGTCACCAATAGGATTGATTTGAGAGCATTAGGCAACCTGGACATGGATGTGTTTAGTAATCCATGCTCACTTTCCATTAGGCTTTGGTGAAAGGTTAATAAAATAGGTACTTGTTACTTACTGTTTTTCTGTATGCTTAACAAAACACTGTTGAAGTCTTGAGAACTGTTTGCTAATCTTGTTTCCAGAATGTGCTGTCCCCAACTGCCAAACTGCAAATGTATACCCTCACCCGTTTGCACGCAAACCACCCACTTGCCCTGACCAATCAATAAACTTCCCTCCCTGCCCTCTCCAAGGAAAGCATATAAGCTCTGCTTAAGCTGTTCTCATTGCTCTCTGCTCTATTCAAGTGAGCTCTGAGCCCCAGAATGCTGGACCCATAATAAACCATTTACTGTTGAAGGAGACATTCTCTTGGTGGTCGCTTCCTCCGATGCTTGCCCGACCTTTACATCTGGAGGCACCAGCAAGATCCGACAGCGGCGGATGAAAGATCCCCAAGGGGCTCCTTTCAGGGTAAGTAAGGCAACTCTTTTTGGTTTTAGGTTTCAGGTTAGGGCTTGGCAAAATGGCTATGGGTGATGAGCGTGAGCTCTCTCTGACAGAGGCTGACATACGTGTCACAGAGCCACAGGCCACGTCCCTGGGGGATGCCCCAGAGGACTCAGGAAATCGAGGAACAATAGTCTCCTTGACTCAGTGATATTTTGCTTCGGATTCGGTATTGCCAGCCCATCAGGTTTTGCGGGCTACTCAGGCCTGGCCTCAGTATTGGACGTCCAATGCCTGACTTTATTGTCTTGTCTTGTCAGTGTAGTGTGTCGTTGCTTTCACTGTTTGTGTATCTCTCATTTTGGGACAGAGAACTTCAACACCTCTCTTCCTGACCCTTGATCACTGGAACAAAGTCCGCTTAAGGGCCCAGAATCTTTCTTTTTCAGTAAATCGCTGGACCTGGCAGACCCTCTGTGCATCAGAATGACCCACCTTTGGAGTTGGATAGCCCCTAGAAACATCTACGTCCCACTAATTCGAAAAGTCAGAGATTTTGTATTTCAACCGGGGCCACATGGACATCCAGATCAACAGCCATATATCTCAACTTTGCAGGACCTCTGCAAATCTCCTCCTCCATGGGTGAAGCTTTTCCTTGTCTCTGCCCCCGCTCCTACTCCTTCCACCATGATTCTATCTCTCAAACCCTCTGCTCCTCCTCCTCCACCCTCTCTTCTCCCTGAGTCTCAAGACTCTACTGGACTCTCCTCGCCTTCTTATCCGCTGCCCTCGTCCACCAACCCCCAACAACCTCTAAGTGATTCCCCTGCTGCTGATTCAGCCTCTCCGCCACTGGAGGAAGCTAGGCCAGCCCAGCGCCCACCAAATGACTCCCCCTTGTCACACACACAGCCCCTCCTTCCCTGGAGGAAGCTGGCCTGGCAAAAAGAACTCAAAGAACTCCCTGGCGTTTTCAAACCTGCCTACTTGGGATGACTGCCAACAAATCCTAGGGATTCTCTTCATGACAGAGGAATGAGAGAGAAACTTCCTGGAAGCTAGAAAAAAAAAATAGCCTCGGACCAGATGGGTGACCAACACAACTTCCCAACATAATCAAAGCCGGCTTCCCCTTGAACTTACCCAACTGGGACCCCGACACCTTTGAAGGTAGGGAGCATCTGTCCACTTATTGCCGGGCCCTAATAGTGGGTTTCCAACCGGCCGCTAGGCAACCAAATAATTTGGCCAAGGTAAGAGAGATTATTCAAGGGCCTGATGAACATCCCTCTATGTTTCTAGAGAGAATTATGGAGGCATATAGGAGATATACTCCTTTCGATCTTCAGGCAGAGGATCAAAAGGCATATGCCATGATGGCCTTCATTGGGCAAGCTAATCTGGATATTAAAAGAAAGTTACAATACTTAGATGGATTACAAGATATGACTTTGAGAGATTTAGTCAGAGTAGCCGAGAAAGTATCCTATAAGAGAGAAACAGAGAGAACGAAAGGGAGCAAAGGGAGGATGAGAGATGAAAAAGACAGATTAAGGTATTAACTAATGTCCTGGTCACAACAATAAATAGGCCAGAAATTAAGAAACAGGGAGACAAGAAGTGATACCTGGGTCCCCTCCAGAGGCCACCCTTGG
Source organism: Callospermophilus lateralis (assembly GCF_048772815.1). Classification (NCBI taxonomy): domain Eukaryota; kingdom Metazoa; phylum Chordata; class Mammalia; order Rodentia; family Sciuridae; genus Callospermophilus; species Callospermophilus lateralis. Next base: position 403,787 of record NW_027511655.1, read on the forward strand.
CCTCAGATCAATGTGACTACTGTAAAGAAAAAGGACACTGAGCCAAAGAGTGCCCTAGAAAGAGAAAGCCACGCCAGACAGCCTTTCTGACTCTGGAGGTTGACTAAGAATGTCGGGGCTCAGATCCCTTCCCCGAGCTCAGGGTAACTTTTGAAGTGAAGGGAACCCCATAAACTTTGAAGTGGATACAGCAGCAGTATACTCAGCCCTTAAGGCCCCACTGGGCCCTCTATCAAATAAAAGATCTCTAGTTCAAAGGGCTAACAGCAGTAAATATCAGACTTAGACAACTAAGAGGACCATGGACATGGGGAAAGACAAAATCCAACATTCCTTCCTAGTAATCCCAGAATGCCTGGCCCCATTGATGGGCAGAGATCTGCTCAGTAAGCTCCGGGCCAAAACAACTTTTAACCCCGAAGGCCCCAAAATGAAATTTCTAAATCCTTCATTAAAAACTCCTATAGTCATGGCTTTATAAATGTCAGTCGAAGATGAACATCCACTTTTCACACACCCCAAGACTGATCAAACAGGCAAGCTACCCCAGAAATGGATAACAGATTACCCAGATGCCTGGGCAAAATTGTTGGGTTAGGCCTAGCCATGAAACAACCTCCAAGAACAGTGGAGTTAAAAACCTCAGCCTCCCCAATCAATGTCAAACAACATCCTCTGAGCAAAAAAGGTAAAGATGGGATAAGGCCCCATATTCAGAAATATCTGGCCTTAGGGTCCTAAGGCCCTGTCAATTGGCCTGGAACACTCCCCTGCTACCGGTAAAAAATCCAGGAACTGGGGACTATCCCCCATACAAGACCTAAGAGAGGTCAACAACAGAGTGCAGGAAATTCACCCCATGGTAAATAATTCATACAATCTGCTTATCACTCTGAACCCTGAGTAGAAATGGTATGGACATAAAGATGCTATCTATTGCATGCCTCTGCATAAAGACAGTCAGTTGCTGTTTGCTTTTGAGTGGGTAGACCCAGAAACCGGAACGTATGGTAAACTAACATGGACTAGACTCCCACAGAGGTTCAAAAACTCCCCCACTCTCTTTGATGAAGCCCTCCACAGAGATGTCAACAACTTCAGACCTATGCACCCTGAAGTCACCCAGCTTCAATACGTGGATGACCTGCTACTGCAGCCAACACCAAGGAAAACTGTGAGTCTGGGAACCAAGCACTATTATATAAGCTTGCTCAACTCGGGTATAGAGCTTCTTCCAAAAAACCCCAAATTTGCCAGCAAGAAGTAGTCTTCCTGGGCTATTCCCTTAGGGGTGGTAAACGATGGCTCACTGAGCCCAGAAAACAAACGGTTGTGCAGATACACCCCCCCCCCCCCGCAGCAGCAGACAACACAGAGAGTTTCTTGGGACTACTGGGTTTTGCAGGTTATGGATTCCTGTGTTTGCGTCCTTAACTTCTCCTTTATACCCGCTGTTAAAGGGAGATGCCCAATTCCAATGGACCCCTGAGCACCAGCAAGCTTTTGATAACATCTAACAACACTGGCACTGAACTCCTCAAGTTCACTGAGCCAAGCCTGCAATTTCAGAAATCCCTACACTACGTTAAAAATGTACATCAATTCACACACCTTGGTTCAAAGAAACTGCAGGCATTCCTGAAGGATCAAGAACAGAGTTTTCCACTAACCGACTCACAGCGAAAGGACATAACTGAACGGGTAACAAAACCCTGTCCGTTCTGTCAATAGGTTAATGCTTACCCTTCCAAGCTTCCTGCAAAATAGCACCTATGAACAACCAGACCAGGACAATTCTGGGAAGTGGACTTTACTGAAATTAAGCCAGCGAGGTATGGACTTCAATATCTCCTAGTGTTTGTAGATATATTTTCAGGATGGATTGAAGCCTTCCACACAAAAAAAGGCACAAATGGTGGTAAAAAATCCTGAAAGATATTTTTCCATGATACGGCCTACCTAAGGGTATATTGTCTGATAATGGACCGGCGTTCATGGCCCAGGTAAGTAAGGTGTTAGCCAGGACCCTGGGAATAAATTGGAAGTTACATTGTGCTTATAGACCCCAGAGCTCAGGACAGGTTAAAAAAAATTAATAGAACCATTAAAGAGACCTTAACGAAATTAAGCTTAGAGAGGGCATCAAAGGTTGGACTATGCTCCTGCCTTATGCACTGTTTCATGCAAGAAATACTCCCTCTGTTTCTTTGAGTAACCTCACCTCCTATGAAATTCTCTATGGGGCCCCTCCTCCAGTAAGGACCTAACCCCAACTCTAAGACCTACCGATCCCTTCCACACCCCCTTGCTTGACAAACTTAAAGCTCTTGAAAGAACTCAGCGATACCTGTCAAACCAGCTGGCCACTGCCTACCAACCTGGTGAAGAGGAGACTCCACATCGATATCAAATAAGAGACTTCGTCTACATAAGATGACTTCAGGTGTCATCCCTGGAACCCCGATGGACAGGACCATACCAGGTGCTACTTATAAAACCTACAGTGGTAAAGGTAGATGGAATCACTTCCTGGATCCTAATTCTCATCTCAAGCCTGCGCCCTGTCCAGACTCTGGCTTGAAAGTGGAAAAGACTGGTAACCCTTTCAAATTGCATATTGTCCATGTGGATAAGGCTATAGACTCTCCCCTTGGCCACCACTAGTCCTAACCATCATCAGCCCATTCAGCAGCGATGGCTGATCACAAATCCTATTAGACAAGAAGTATGGTCTGTCTTGCATACAGCCCCCTTAGGGACCTGGTGGCCATCTCTCCACCCAGATATTTGTCAGCTGAGTATACGTCTTTCCAATTGGGATATCTCTGATGAAGAGGATCCCATTAAAATTTCATTAAATTTCTTCCGTACCATAGATAATGGAAACAAACATTATGGATGTAGGGACATGCAAGTCTGATGCAGGTTGGCTAGCCTAGATTACTATGTTTGCCCGGTGGACTATCAAAGCCACAAACAACCACGGCTGTGTGGGGGAAAAGCCGTCTTCTTCCGTAAGTCATGGGGATGTGAGCATACAGGGGCTGCCTGGTGGAACCCAAACTCCTCATCAAATTCAGTTCACAGCATTGGCCATATTACCAATTAGACAACCAAAACCGATGGCCCGCAGAGGGGTGTCTAGATCCTCAAATTCTGTGTGACTTTTTCAACTTCGGCAAGTGCTCAAAAGGATGGAAGAAAATTCCCCTATGTGTATGCCTTTTCCCTCCTTGGCTCACATCATGAACTATGTTTCTCCAATAGATCCTTCTGCTCCAGACTCTCTGCTGTCACTCTCACATCAACAACCTGATTTCTCCCCTCCAATTACTAGATCAAAAACCCAAACCTCTGCTGGTTCTCAGACCATTGCCCCCTTGCTGAGGTAGCAGGTACTGAGGTACCCTTCCACCCACTCACTCCTCTCTTCTCCTGTCAGTGCCCACACCGGGTCCCACCAGGTCCTCTTACCAGCTAACCCAAAGCTCAAACCAGCTGAGGAGTGCCCTCAGACGCCTATCCAAGTTGTAATGAAAATGGCCTTTAAAGTTGCTTTGTCATCACTAAAAACAGGTTACTAAGAATTTAATGTCCCTCACAGGCTTTTTGGGATACTCACTCCTGTCTTCCCATCTGCTCTACCTGTTCTACTGCTCAAGTTTTGTTGCCAGGAAAATTCCAAACCCTTTTCCCATTATTCTTTTATATCTCTTTTTCCTCATTCTCAGAACCACAGAACTGCTCTCACCCCCCGCCTTCCCCGTCTTCCCCTCTGTACCAGGCCCACAGAAAAATCTGAAATGGCCTTCTCCAGAAGTCTTCATCGTGGCTGACTTTAGGACTTTCAGCAACAAAGTCCCTATAAAAGAGTTCAGTGTACATAAACTTCCTCTTTTCGTGTTGCTCTGTTATACTTGGCCACTGGCTGGAAAAATCAGCACTTCTAAGCTAGACACCCCCTTACTAGTTTTTCACAAAATATGTGAACAAGGCCTCTGGCCTTGAGCTCAGGCTTCCAGAGATGGCTATATTTCCAAGATAAAGAAGTTACCAACTGGGCTCCATGGTAACAGCTGGCAGGGAGAAAATAAAAGAGAAGAAAAAAGCTCTCCCCCTCCCAGATGTCCTTAAAAAGTTATCTTTCCCAGAGAAGAGGAAAATAAAAACAGAACCAAAAACTGCTTTTTGTGAACTTCTGCAGACTGTAAATTTCTGAGTCTTTTCTCTTACATGTTGGGTACAAAATTCTGAAACTACCTAAACTTGGGATTCAGGGGATTAATTGATTACAATAGAAGCAATGCCCTCTATATCCGGTTGCAACCAAATAGGACTGTTTCCCTGTCTTCGGTGCTATCTTAGGTGCCTTGCCTTGTCCATACCTACAACAGTATAATTCTATATACTTAAACATTGTTTATTCATAGAATTATCAACAGATGTGATTAATTATGTAATGGTGCAGATGTTTCCCCGAGTGCTCTATCATGAGGCAGGATCATTTAAATTTCAAATAGGGGGGCATACAACCCGGTTCTGCTGGCAACCTGTATCTTGCACTTTAGCCATCCTATGAGGAATAGTAGTTGCTGCAGAGGTGGGCACAGGTACCACTGCCCTAATCCATGGGACACAACAAATGACCCAATTAGAAGCAGCAATACACCAAAACTTAAAGATATTAAAAAAACCACCATCACAGCTTTACAAGAATCTTTAACCTCTCTCTCTGAAGTTGTTTTACAGAACAGGCGAGGGTTCGACCTCCTCTTCATGAGAGAAGGGGCCTTTGTCCTGCATTGAGGGAAGAATGTTGTTATTATGCCTACCATACTGGAGTTGAAAAAGAATCTATGATTAAATTAAGAAGAAGCATTGAAGAGCATCAACAAGAGAGAGAGGCCCAAAAAGGGTGGTTTGAGTCTTGGTTCACAGAGTCCCCCTGGTTAACTACGCTTTTATCAGCCCTGGCCGGTCCCTTAATAATCCTCACATTATTGCTAACTGTAGGACCCTGTTTGCTCAACCGTGTAATTTCCTTTCTCCAAGCTCAAATTGGACAAGTTAAACTTATGGTAATCAGAAATCAATATACCACACTAGCAGACATAAAATGTGACATCCCCAATGATCACTATTATGATTTAATGTAACCAAAAGAAAGTGGGGAATGAAAGGTAAATAAAATAGGTAATTGTCACTTCCAGTTTTACGGTATGCTTAACAAAACACTGTTGATATCTTGAGAACTGTTTGCTAATCTTGTTCCCTGAATGTGCTGTACCAACTGCAAAACTGCAGAATGTACTCCCTCACCCATTTGCACGCAAACTACCCACTCGCCCTGACCCATCAATAATCTTCCCTCCCTGCCCTCTCCAAGGAAAGTATATAAGCTCTGCTTAAGCTGTTCTCAGGGCTCTCTCCTCTATTCAAGGGAGCTCTGAGCCCCAGCATGCTGGACCCCCATAAACTTTTGGCTGTTGCATTAGACAGTCCCTGGTAGTCTCTTCCTCCGATGCTCGCCTGACATTTACATTGGTAAAATAATAAGTGTGACCATTGCTTCTGTGTCCAAATGTACAAATTAATATTGGGGGTACAAATAGGTGTACCCTGTGATATGAATATAGAGATAATGCATGAATAGGTAATACTGTGAATAAATAATAAAATGGGTTCCAAATTTAATAATGGATTCAATTGATATCTGAAAATATACAGGAAATCTTATATTGATACACATACATTCATTCCAACCAGTTATACATCTAAACGTTATATTAGGATTATGGTTTGTCATGAAAAGTGTGTGAGTTTTGCTTCAAAACTGATTATGAAAGTTGAAAATAATGTGTTTGGAAAGAAGTCTCATGAAAAGACCAGACAAGAAACCTGGAGGAATCCATGTGTTCTGAAGCAGGAAGTTATTGAAAGTGAAACAAATGCCTATAAGTTTGCTAATTTGTGGATGAAATATATATCCTATGATGTGCATAAATTGAAGAAATAATAATGTACCAGTGTTGAATAAAAATGAACGTCCAAATACACATCATGTCCCATAGTAATCTACTTGCATTGATGTTAAACTGGGTCAGTTACTGTACAAATATTAGTATTTGTATGCAACATTAACTGAAGTTAGTTTTCAGTACTGGAAACAAATATGTATTTCATGTGGATGAATATTTCTGAGAATAATCTTGTGAATACTTGATTATAAATCCATATACATGAACATGAATGAATTTAGGGAGTGTATATAAGACACATATATTTCATATTTTGAAAAATCTGGAGAATATATATATATATATACAAAAAAACACACACAAAGACATTAAATTACCAATATATATGCCAATCGAAATTTATGATGAAATATATATCATCAACAGATGCAAAAATATTTCTTTTACTGAACATGGATTTATGATTAATGTTGTTCAACTAGGAAGCTCACCCATAAGTTGAATTTTAAGATCCAACAGGGTTTAGGAGGAGTGATTTCTTCTCATAATTTGTATCTGCCAAGTCAGCCACCTCACAAGAATGTACATGTGATACCAGGTAGGATTCTATATGTGCATATAAAATTACATGTTCTGAATAGGCTACAGAGAAAGGGAGACAGGAATTTATATATTTATTAACTTTAAAAACACAAGGAGAACTATTTCAATTAAAAATTAACTAGATTTATAACACCTACCCTTCATAATGCAAATGGCAAGTCCAACTATACACCATGTCTTTTTTGAACTGCTTGTATTTCTATTCTGTTTGCGTTAGTTTTCTCCATCATATTAGGATTAGCAGTCAGAGTCTAGTAGTTTATGAGTTACTGTCAGGGATTAAGTATTTTGAATGGAAAATTGGAAAATGAATCTAATGTGTATGCATATATGTGCTACACAAAAATCTTTCCACTCTCATCCACAACAATGCCTTGACATTAACTTCGTCCCAAGTAAGACACAATTAGAGGAGAAAAGTTAGAAAATCTGTGAATGCATATGTGGAATGGAATATACTCAGGAGTTCACAACCTTGGAAGTGGTAGAGCAGTTTCCAAAAGTAAGGCACATGGTAAACACTCCACAAACATGGAGCTCTGCTGGCCTAAAGACTTCTTGATAAACTGCCTCTGAGGTTGGGCACTTGAAATATATGTTGTTGTCAGTAGCTTTAGCTTACTTTCTAGTGAGACCATCAAAGCTGGGTCTGCATCTATGTGACCTGGAGGACATTGTTTCTAATTTTCCAATGAACATGAGGCAGCAGTGGGAATACTCTCTTTGTAGTTAAACTATGGCCACTGGGAGCTAAGTGACTCACCGTGTGAACTGTGAAGCCATTTGGTCCTCCTCCACTTTTCGTGGTGGTTCTTGCTGCTGCACTGGGACTTTGGTATTTTCTTCATGAAATACAAGGAGATCAACTGGGACACAGTGCTGGAGGGAGTTCTGTCACATGTGGAGCTCACGGTCTGCATGTGAATGCACCAACCAGGATTTTATCCCACATGGGTTGCCCCTTTGTCCATAGCAACCTGATTCTGAACATTGCCTTGAAATCTCCCTATATAAAAAGATGCCTTTACATGGAAGGTTCTCCTGGCTGTACCATGTCAGTCACAAGCCATTTGGAAGCAAATGGCAGATCCACATAGCCCCACCACACATATTTTATCACACACCTTCACACCACTGCTCTAGGCCCACTAATTTGCAGGTTCCAACTTACTGGCATCTCTGTTCTACACAATATTCATGAAACCCAGTCAGTCAAGGCACTGTCTGATACACTCATGATCAGCAATAGGACATCCAAAGATTCTCCAGTGCCACCTGGTAATGGGAATTTCAAAAATTTCATGGTGTTTATCTAGCCATTTTTCGAGGATGAAGTTGGAGGAACGTTGGGTTTCAAAAACCATTCAATGTTGAGGAAGCTCATTTCAATGAAACTCTGGAGAACTCTCATAGGCAAGGCCTCCCAAAGAGTGGACAAAAGGTCACATGAAGCCAGTCCAATTGAAGTCTACAATGTGAGGTACATGTGTGTTTTAACTCTCAACTATGGCTGCCAAGACTTTAAGAAGAAAATCATGGATTATCTTGGCTGAGATTCCCAGTGCTCTGTGGCCTTGATCTAAGTTTATAAGGGCTACTTTCATGCGTGGCCTCCTAAAATCCCAACAAAACTCATGGCAATTCTTCTCTGAGGTCAGTTCCAGAACTCAGTCTCTATGTGGATTCACACCAGAGTTCAAGCCCAGGTAGACCCAGTGATTTCTTCCAATCGCCAAACAAATGACCAAAATTTAAACGAAAACACTCCCATATGGCCCTCATCTTTTCCACATAGACACTCATCATAACCTCTAGCTGGAGGTTTCTATGAGGGGCGCTGGACAAGACAGTGTCCAAAATAAGCTCCCTTGCCCGTCATTTGCCTAAAGTCAGGGTGGCCTGGAAACCCTTCCTGTGAACCAGGAGTGATCAAATAGGCCTACCATTATTACTGTTCCACTTCTCCAATTTGAGGCCTACTGACTGTGGGGTTTAGATTCTTCATGTGGATTGGGGTCATGAGAAAACCCAAGCACCAATGGGCTAGACTCTGAAGGGCTTTGAAGAACTCATTTGACCCAAAGATTCCTATTCTCACCTTATGGAGGTCAGGAAACTTACAGAGGAAGGCGAGAGACTTCATCCATAATGAATGCTCTTTTGGCCATTTTGGTTTTGGATGCACACATGGCATCTTTCTTTAGATCCATCAGGTGCTGAGAATCTAAGCCACAGCCTCACACAGGGCCAACAGGCTGATTCAGACACATCCCTTTCGAAATCAATTACTCAAAGAGGGACAGGTGATGCCCATTCATTTGCATTAGAGAACTGTTTTATTCAGGCTTCACAACGGGGTGGCCTTGGCAAAGACCTTCCTGACATTTAGTGCTATAGAACAATAGGTAAGCAAAAGTCCCAAAGCAGGGTTTCTCCACTGAGACTTTTCCTGGTAACACTGATATCTGAGTTTTCTGAGATTCTCGCCATTCCCTTCAGCTATCCAGTACATGGCCAAGTCACAGAGCTTGGAGGTGGTACCTATCTTGGTCACAAAATCATGAGCCTATTCTGGAGAGTGGCCAGAATTCAGGAAGAAAACAGGAACTTAGGAAGATTGCAGGTCTTGCCCACAAATAAGGCAATCCACTGTCCTTTTATAAATTGGGCAGCGTGAATGTTAGGAAGCTTTCTCCTAGACAGGACACATCCATTGTTGCATTTTCTTTTGTAATGTCTACACCCACGGACAAAGTGGGATACACAGACATAGAAACACTTGCCTTGTCAAATGACTTAATAGAAACAGTCCACTCCAAAACAAACAAACCAACTTTCCTACGTATTCTCAGAACATGAGACAAAACCACAAACCCACACTCATTCCCACAAATGCACCTCCTTCCCCCAAGAAGGTCTGTTACTAACCGGAGTGTCCTCTGCCTGGTGAGCCATTCTTTGTTCACCCGAAATGGCCTGTCTGTTCTCAAATCTGGACTCCTTGGCCCACTCTGTGAAGTTGTCAGGAGCCAGCTTTGAGCCGCCACTACCTGCTTTCTCAGGAAAGACACCTCTTCAGATTTTTTCTGGCATTTGGCCATCTTCACATCTGTAGGTACCAAGAAAGACTGACTCTTTCCATGATAAATCCAAACAAGTGAGATCTCTGTGACTGTTACTGGGCCTGGCCCTGGGTGCCTGGTTTCCGGGATCCCAAGTTCAGAGAGTTCCATCCCAAAGAAGCGAGGTAGGTCACTTCCTTCATGAACTGAATGAGCTCACAGCCTTGGCAAACACTTTGTCCTAACAGTTTCTTCCTAGGGTCCCATGAGATGGAGGCTGCCCCTACTTCCTGTGACACTTTCACAAGTTAGAATGATATATCAACCATAGGTACTCGGGGAGAGATCTCCACACAGGCTTGGTTTTGTCCATTTTGTCTACATTAAAATGCGAGAGGCTTATTCAGACACATCTCTTAATCCTGACAAGGTTATTTGCCATGGAAAATGACTTTTGGTCTCTCAGGTCCTTCATAGCATTCTATATCTTCTTCAGGGATAATTTCTGCATGGATCTTTGAGATTCTCAGCAGGTGGAAGATCCCCTATATTCCTGTATTGTAAGACCAACTCTATCCCTGCACTGCTGTAAAGTTAGATTGAGGGAACAGTGTATGGTTAGTGTTAATATCATGTTCTATTTGGGTTAGGAATCATTCTGCTGGATGAATAATGGTATTGGGAACCTGAGATATTTACAAGAATATATAGGTGAAATATAAGTATGGAAACAGAAATCTAGGGAAGACTTGAAGCCAAGTAGGACATTGGGCCCTTGAGTAGCATACTTTGCTTTGAATTATATTCTGCACAGATGTCTCAGATAAATCGATATACAAAGAAATAGGATCTTATACACTGGATGATTGAATAACATACAGAATATCCAATAAAAAAGGGATAGTCTGTAGGATTAGCAAGATAGTCAGTAGATTTAGAAAGAAGAGTTAGTATAGCATTTGTACCAAAAGTTCTTTACAAATAAGGTTTCGGGTAGAGAGTGAATGTAAATGTCAGCACAATGACGAATTGGGGAAAATATGTAGGAAAGCAGATATAAATAGAGACATTAGGAAGTCAGTAAAAGTATAAAGTGTGTAATTATTTTAGACATTTTCAACGGTTTGAGTCTGAATATATAATCTTAGGCAGAAACTAATATGTTGTCACAAATTGGATTGACTTTTGAGAGCATTAGGTAACCAGGACATGGATGTTTTTATTAATCCATGCTCACTTTTTATTTAGGCTTTGGTAAAATCATAAGTGTGACCTTTGCATTTTGTGTCCAGAATATTATTGTGATAAAATGTATATGTAGATCAGGTGACATGAGTATTCCTTCCACCATTTCTGGGAGCACTATTTTGAAGAAATATAAATTAGTATTGGGGGTACAAAGGGGTATACCCTGTGTCAAGAATATATTGATAATGCATCAATTGACCATCATGTGAATAAATAATATAACTGGTTCCACTTTAAATAATGGATTGAATTGATATCTGAAAATATAAAAGAAATCTCACATTGATATACAATCATTCACTGCAAAAAGTTATACATCTAATGGTAATATTATGGTTGTGGTTTATCCTGAAAGGTGTGTGAGTTTTGTTTCAAAAGTGATTATGGAAATCAAAAATAATGTGTTTGGAAAGAAGTCTCATGAAAAGAATAGTCAAGAAACCTGTAAGAATACATGTGTTCTCAAGCAGGAAGTGATTGAACATTATATATCATACTATATATAATGTGCATAAACTGCAGAAATAGTAATGTACCGGTGATGAATAAAAATGAACATCAAAATACACATCATGTCCCATAGGAATCTACTTGCATTGATGTTAATCTGGGTCAGTTACTGTAGAAATATTAGGATTTTTATGCACCATTCACTGAAGTTACTTTTCAGTACTAGGAAAAAAGTATGTATTTAAGTTGGATGAATATTTCTGAGAACAATCTTGTGAAAATTTGATTATAAATCCACATAAATCACAAAAAATTATGAACACAAAAGTCACATGGACATTAAAATGTAGCAATATATATGCCAATTTAAATCCATCTTGAAATATATATCATCCACTGATCCAAAACTATTTATTTAATGAACTTGAATTTATGTATAATGTTGTTCAGCTAGGAAGCTCCCCCATAGATTGAATTTTCTGTTCCAACAGTGTTTAGGAGGAGTGATCTCCTAAATGTGTATGCAAATATGTGCTACACAAAAATCTTTCCACTCTCATCCAGAACAATGCCTTGATATTACCTTCACCCCAAGTAAAACACAGTTGGAGGACAAGAGTTAGAAAATCTGTGAATACATATCTGGAATGTAAAATGATCAGGAGTTCACAACCTTGCAGGTTGTAGAGGAGTTTCCAAAAGTAAAGGACAGGCTTGATAGACCCAACCTGATCTTTTATTAGAATTGGGAGCCATCTTGCCAGAAAGCCGTGAAAAGATAATTTGGGCTTTACTATAAATTACTGCAAATTCTGAACCTGCTTGGAATGCGTGCCCGTGCCTTGAACTCATCCATGCCTGGCTCTCTGACCAGATAACAGTGCTCTCTGAAACATTAGTGACACCTAATAAATATTGGCCTTCCCAGGCCAGACAACGACCCTCTCTGAGTCTCTAATGGTCCTCATAATTTCTGATGTTGGGGCCAGCAAAAAAAATGTAAACTACCATTAGTGTGATGCTTTCAAAGTTCTGTTATCTGTAACCCCCTTTTTGTGTAACTTTCTGGGCTATATAGCTGGGCTGTAGGAAAGGTGGTGTTGCTGTCTTGTTCCCGCCATTTTTGGAGGGAGAGGCAGCCTGGCCGGTTTTAATAATAAGCTTGCCTTAATTTGATTTTAATTGGAGTCAGTGGTCTTTTCTTGCATCCTAGTACAACATTTTGGAGTTCCCCAGTGAGATGACCCTGCCCGACCAGATCACAAGGCCAGACTGCTGAAAATTCTGAAGCTGGCCTTCCCTCCAGGGCTACGGGCTGGGGAGCCACTCTAGGGGGTGCACAACTTGAGATGTTCCAAGGCCTTGGAGTGAGCCGTCGGTCTGGGGAGCACTGCAGTGAACCACCGCACTGAAACTATTAGCAAGCACCTGGTGGAGGAGGCCTCCATAGGTAAGTGGCACCTTAATAACATCTTATATCTGGTTAAGGGAGATCTCTTCTAATGACAGAGAGGTGGCCTGGGGAGGCTCACATACACTCCTGTCCAGGACAGTAATGAGAATCGTTGTGTCCTCTGTTCCGTTCTGTAGGGAATTCCTTTCAAGGTTAGAGAGGTGCCGAGGGACACGCACGTGCTCCTACCCCAGAGCTTTAGCAAGACGTTGAATTGCTCCTCTGTTTTTTTGTTTTGGCACCGGGATTCTGTTTTTTTTTTTTTTTTTTGTGTGTGTGTGTGTGTTTTGTTCTGTATTCTATATGTTTTTTTGTTTTTGTGCATTTTGTTTTGTGATTTCTGTGATAAAATCTTAAGGATATTGAACGTGAAAATGGGTAACAAAGCAAGTAAGCCTGACACCCCTTTGGACTGTGTTTTAAGGAACTGTGATGAACTTTACCACCATTTGTTAAGCAGAATGAGAGAAGCCCCTAGCTGGCTGCCTGGAGCACACCCAGTGCAGATGGCAATGCCTGCTGGGGAATGAAGAACTGAGTATCTCCCAGCATCTGCCAAAGCCCTGTTTATTCAGGGAATTCCCTCCTTCGTTCCCTGCACTGTAAGGATAATGCCGCCTCTGTCTTCTTAAAAAAAGAGAAAAACAAAAAGGGGACACTAAATGCAGTAAAGTCACCATGGAGACACTTTATTTTACATTTCAGGTTGCTCCTCTGTGAAAACATTTGGTCCCCTTGTGGGGACATCTGTGGTGCCACTGGGGAAGGAGATTTTTCTCTTATTTGCTCTGTTTTAAAGGGTTCTGTCTGTCAGCCATTGTCTGGAGTTCATTTCTGCCTGTCTTGTGCCTTTTTTCTGGCCCTTTAAGACATGTGCAATAATGTGTTAATATTATAAATTGTTTCTTGGAAATGATCTTAGCTGAATTTGTGTCTAAATGATGATGTTTCATTGTACCAATCTGGTATCTGAATGGGTTTTTGAAGCATTTCACAATCTTGCAGTTAAAAGTCGGGTTTAGGTAATTGTTTAGTTTATGGTTTCAGATAATTCATGCCAGAGAACATAAATACTTAGGATGGAAAACTAAAGAACTCTACTTCCAAGTTGGCAAGTAACTTCCCAATCATTCAGACTTTTTTTAACCAATTTTAAATTAGGTAGCCTGGGAAAATGTCACTGTCTGTACCAGTGCATTAATTTGGACAAGGATACTAAATCATAGTATGATATCTGTTGACAAAACAACTTGTGAAGATATAAAATTTTGTGAATTGTATCTTAAACTTGTATCATAATTTTCAACATCCTAACCTGAAAATAATGGTTAAAATACCTTAGGCCTAAGGTTTCTGCTCAGAATAGCCATTTTTTCCTGCTTCTTCCAGACCTCAGCCAGGGATTATTTTGAAATGCAAATGAAAGAAGCCTGTAAGCTTAGTAGGAGACTTATTTGAGGCCTAAGGAAAAAAAAAGTAAAATGTATGGTATTTACTTATTACTGGCCAGTCATTTTTTCTAGGACTCATATTTTTTTCCTTAGATTCTTTATTTATTTTTTGAGCTCAGGATTTTGCTCCTACAGACCTAGGTTAATGTTTTTCTGATCAGTAATATCTTTGACCAACTGTTGAATTTTTAAATCATTGCAGTGGAGATTTCACCTGTGAAAAGCTACAAGGCCTTCACTTTTATTATGTGTGCACAATTTGTTATGTGTTGTATGTCTATATATGTATACATATGTCCGTATATCATATATATGATACACAAATTAACATATATAAGGAGCACTCATATTACAAAGCACTCATAAAAACAATTTTAAAAAGTGGATCCAAAGATCTTTAATTCACGTGATTTAAATGTTTCAATTTAAATTGGGTAAACTGATAAATATAAATTTCTTTAAATTTAAGCTTACAAGTTTTTCTAGGTGTTCAAAAATCTAATAAAGTATTAATGTCTACAAAAGGTCTAATATGCCTATGTTCCAGGACTTTTCTTTCAATCAAAAAAATGGCTTACACTGTTCAAAACATTTGTCTAATATTTTGATAAATAAGTAAAGTAAATTTGATATGGGATTACTCATTCATGAGGACTTTTGTTTGATATCTGATTGATATACTAAGGTCTGTATAAGTTTGTACTAAAGTCTGTATAAGATTGTAAAAATCAGTCATGTGTTAAAGAGACAAAAATTTCTTAAACATAAGTTTACCCATAACATTTAGTTTATTAAGATTTAAATTTTCTAGAGCAGGCAACCATAAAAATTAAACAACTGTTTAATTAAGAACTGTTATTTTAGAGCACTGTACTGCCATTTCTTTAAAAGCTAAACTTGGTTAATGTAGAAACATCAATGTAATTGTGATGCTATTAATGTGCTCATATCTTCCAGTTATAAAACTCTATAAGGTAGAAACTTTAAAAGAGCATTATATCAAGCAGGTGTTCTGAAGTTGTATGGTAAATAAAATATATATTGGGGATTTATTTACCTGTTATCAATAATATATGTAAAGTTTTATGTTACTTTTTACATTGTGGAACAATTTAAATGTATTTTTAAGTTAATGAGACCCTAATCTATGTAAAGGTTAAAATCTTTCAGCCGTACTTTAATTCATGTTTTAAATGTGATATCATATGGTGTGAGCTAATGTTCATGTGACCTCAAAAAATTTATGTAAACTTTGTAAAATGATATTTAAAAAACAAAGATCAGCTTTAGAACTAAAGCATTTAAGGTTTATAAGGAGCCCTGCTTACCTGAGATAAGACTCTGTGTCCCATCTTACTACATGTGAGAATGACTACGAAAGCAGTAGGTCAGATTTTATTTCATTTAAAGTTATGTTCAATTTTTTTTTTCTGTCAAGATTACTAGGATCTCAAAAAGATGATATAATATATAACTCACCCAAAAAATTCAGGGTAGCTATTACATGAACTAAGTATTTTTACTCTTGTTAAAAAAAATTTATTTTTTAATTTCCTTATAAGTGATCTAAAGATTTCCTGTTGGTGTTTTACAGAAGTGTTGCTTTAAGAACACAACATTGGTTAATTTAAGATAATAAGTCATCAACTACAAGACAGACAGAATAATAAGATCCCAATTAATAATATATAAATAATTATAAACTTATAGACATTAAAGCACAGTACTCTTAATGTATGGCTGTTAAAATTCATTTGCTGGTTGTTTCAGATTAGGATTGAAAATTAAAGTTAAATAAAAAGGTCCAAAAAAAATGATATTTGACTCTTGCCCTCTGAGTCAGTCTGAATCCAGGGAACAAGGGATTTCTCTATGAGCTTTGCAACTCTGGGCCACATAACCTCCCGATCAGAGAGATTAATGAGACCACTGGAGAACAGAAAGCCAATCAGTGCATTTGCTACAAAGAGGTGAGTCATCAGGAAAGGGAGACATCCCTGATGCTTCTGAGGGAAGCCACATGGTCAAGCAAGACCTGGACCCACATAGCTCAAATTGCACTAGCAGAACTGAGAAGCTGCTCTCAAGTATCCCAAAAAATGACTCCCATAAAAGCTCAGCTGACTGCTAACAATAGATAGAAACAAAAGTCAGTTTGACTGCTTCATCTTAAACACTTAGCAAAGACAGTTAAAACCAAAATACAGCCAATCCTGGGCATTTTAAATAATAATAATAATAATAATAATAATAATAATAATAATAATAATAATATTTTAAGGTATACACTTTATGTTAGCCTCCCAAAATAAGTAAAACTGTTGGCTACAAAGAAGGATTCTCAGAGAGGAATGCCTGATAACTATAAAAATAGACTATCAAGAGGAGCTTCCAGAGGCAGAAGTTTTTAGTTTAAGGCCTACAGATATTCCTAACCTACACAGGTAGGCTTGGTGTTTGCTAGTACAATTATCCAGCCCTGAGTAACAGAATTAAATGTTTCTCTATTAAACACAGAGGTCATACTAGTGAAAGGATTCTGCAAAATCAGATGACATTAAATTATTAAACTGTATATTATGGGGAGGGACAACTGTATCACTAAAAGTTAAATATTAAGTTCACAGTCCTGATAATTGGGGATATTAAAGACTGGTGAGGGTACTTCATACAGTGACATGATCCAGCTACTGCAACATTTATTCAATACTCATGTTTTTTGTTTCTCTCACAGAAGAACCCATCCCCAGATGACTTTACAACCTGTTCTTCCTCAACAAGACTTCAAAAAGAACTGACTTCAAAAAGGCAACTCATGTCCCGCACGCCATGCACACTCATGTCACCCTTTCTCAGCTGAGAAAAAGCCAAAATGAGAGACGACTCTCTACTTACACCAATGGAGCCAAAAATAAATAGACTATCAATATAAGTAATTAATTAAGTCAGGTAATATCAGGGAGACTGGTTTTCGGTGAGTTCTAAAAATTTGGTGACTGTTAACTGAGGGATTAAAATTTCCTCAGTGCTTTTCCACTAACCTATCAAGGATTACAAAGGGACACATAAGAAAAGGGGGGAATGATACACCCAACCTTACCTTTTATTAAAATTGGGAGCCATATTGCAACAAAGCCATGAAAAAATCATTTTGGCTTTACTGTAAATTACTGCAAATTCTGAACCTGCTTGGAATGACTGCCCGTACCTTGAACTCACCCGTGCATGGCTCTCTGACCAGATAGCAGCCCTCTCTGAAACTTTGTCACACCTCATAAATATTGGCCTTTTGTGGCCAGACAATGACCCTCTCTGAGGCTCTAATGGTCCTCATAAATTTTGATGTTGGGGCTAGCAAAAAAAAAAAATGTAAACTCCCATTAGTGTGATGCTTGTCAGAGTTCTATTATCTGTTACCCCATTTTTGTGTAACTTTCTGGGCTACAAACCTGGGCTGTAGTAAAGGTGGGGTTGCTCTCTTGTTCTCGCAATTTTGGGAGGGAGTGGCAGCCCAGCCAGTGGAAATAATAAGCTTACTTTAATTTGATTTTAATTGGAGTCAGTGTTCTTTTCTTACATCCTGGTCTAAGAGCTAAACACTCCACAAACATAGAGCTCTGATGGCCTAAAGACTTCTTGAGAAACTGCCTCTGAGGTTGGATACTTTAAATATATTTTGTTGTCAGAAGGTTTAGCTTCTTTTCTAGTGAGACCATCAAAGCTGGGTCTGCATCTATGTGAATGGAGAGCATGGTTTCTTATTTTCCAATGAACATGAGGCAGCAGTGCTGAATTATCTCTTGGTAGGTAAACTGTGGCCATTGGGGGCTAAGTGTCTCCCTGTGTGGACTTTGAAGCCATTTGATCATTCTCCATTTTTGTGGTGTTTCTTGGTGCTGCACTGGGAGTTTGGTATTTGCTTCACGAAATACAAGGAGTTCAACTGCGACACAGTGCTGGAGGGAGTTCTGTCACGTGTGGTGGGTCAGAAACTGCAGGAGAATGCACCAACCAGGCTTCTATTTCACATAGCTTTTTCCTTGACCATACCCACCTGATTCTGAACATTGCCTTGAAACCTCTCCATATAATAAGATGCCTTAACATGTAAGGTTCTGCTGGATGCACCATGGCAGCCAAAAGGCATTTGGAAGTCAATTGGAAATCCACACGGCCCCACCTCAGATATTTTATCACACACCTGCACACCACTGCTCTGGGCCCACTATTCAGCAGTGCAAATTACTGGCATCTCTGTTCTTCACCATTTTCATGAAACCCAGTCAATCAAGGCACTGTCTGGTACACTCATGATCAGCAACAGGAGATCCAAAGGTTCTCCAGTGCCACCTGGTCATGGGAGTTTTAAAAATTTCAGGGTGTTTATCTAGCCACTTTTCAAGGATGAAGTTGGAGAAACTGTGGGTTTCAATTCATTCAGGAACCATTTAATGTTGAGGAACCTCATTTCAATGAATGCTCTGGAGAACTCTCAAAGGCAAGGCTTCCCAAAGAGTAGCCAAACGGTCACATGAAGCCCAGCCCATTGAGGTCTACAATGTGAGGTCCATGTGTGTTTTGACTCTCAACTATGCCTGTCAAGTCTTTCAGAATAAAATCATGTGATATCCTGGCTGAGATTCCCAGTGATCAGTCGAAAGCCACCCTTGGCCTAGATTTCAGTTTCCAAGGGCGACTCTCATGCGTGGCATTCTAAAATCGCAACACAATTCATGACAATACTTCTCTGAGGTCAGTTTCAGAACTCAGTCTCTAAGGGGAATCATACCAAAGTTCCAGCCCTGGTGGATCCAGTCATTTCTTCCAACTGCTACACAAATGAACACAATTAAAACCAAAACACTCCCACATGGTCCTCACCTTCTTCCATATAGACACTCATTATAACCTCTGGCTGGAGGTTTCCATGAGGGGTGCAGCACAAGACGGTATCCAAAACAAGCTCCCTTGTCCCTTATTTGCTTAAAGTCAGCTAGGCCTGGACACCATTCCTGTGAACCAGGAGTGATAAAATAAGCCTGGGCTTAATACTGCTCTGCTTCTCCAATTTGAGGCCTACTGACTGTCAGGTATAGATTCTTTATGTGATTTGGAATAATGAAAAAACCCAAGCTCATATGGGCTAGCCTCTCCAGGGCTTTGAAGAACTCATTTGACTCAAAGGATCCATATTCTCCCTTGATGGAGATCAGAAACCTATCAGAGTAAGGCAAGATACTCCATACACAGTGACTGATCTTTTTGCCATTTTGGTTTTGAAAGCACACATGGAATCTTTCTTTAGTTCCAACAGGTGCTGAGAATCTAAGCCACTGCCTCACACAGGGCCAAGTGGCTGATTCAGACACATCCCTTTCCAAAGCAATTAAGCAAAGATACACAGGTGATGACCATTCATTTCCATTTGAAAACTGTTTTCTTAAGGCTTCACAAATTGGTGGACTGAGGCAAAGACCTTCCTGACACTCAGAGCAACAGAAAAATAGGTAAGCAAAAGGCCCAAAGCAGGGTTTCTCTACTGAGACTTTCTTTGTCACACTGTTATCTGAGTTTTCTGAGATGCTTGCTATTCCCTTCAGGTATCCAGTACATGGACATGTCACAGAGCTTGGAGGTGGTACATATCTTGGACAGAAAACCATGAGCCTACTCTGGAGAGTGGCCAGAATTCAGGAAGAAAACAGGAACTTCAGAAGATAGTGGGTGTTGCCCGTCCCTAAAGCAACCTGCAGTCCACTCATAAATTGGACAGGATGAATGTTGGCAAACTTTCTACTAGACAGGACACATCCATTGATGCATTATCTTTTATAATGTATACAACCACGGACACAGTGGGATACACAGGCATACCAACAATCGCCTTGTCAAATGACTTACTATAAACAGTCCACGCCAAAACAAACAAACCGCCTTTCTTACCTATTCTCAGAACATGAGACTAAACCACAAAATCACAATCACACCCACAACGACACCTCTTTTATTCAAGTAGGTCTGTGACTAATTGGAATGTACTCTGACTGATGGGCCATACTATGTTTCCTTGAAATGGACTGTCCTTCTCAGATCGGGTATCCTTGGCCAACACTGTGAAGTTTTCAGGAGCCAGTGGTGAGCCACTACCTGCTTTCTAAGGAAATTCCCCTTTTCAGAACTCTCCTGGCATTTGGCAATCCTCACATCAGTAGGTACCAAGGAAGACTTACTCTGTCCTTGGTTATTCCAAACAACTGAGCCCACTGGGAAAGAAACTGGGACTGACTCTGGGTGCCTGGCTTCCTGGATCCCAAGTTCAGAGAGATCCGTCATCAAGGAAGAGAGGTAGGTCACTTCATTCAGGAACTGAATGAGGTTACTTCCGTGGCAACCACTTTGTCCTAACAATTGCTTTCAAGGGTCCCATGAGATGGAGGCTGCCCCTACTTCCTGTGACACTTTCACAAGTTAGATTGGTATATCAACCATTGGCACCTGGGAACAGCTCTCCACACAGGCCTGGTTTGGTCCATCTTCTCTACATTAAGAAGAGAGAAGCTGATTCAGACACAACCCTTCATCCTGACCAGGTTGTTTGCCATGGAGGATGACTTTTGGTCTCTTAGGTCCTCCATAGCTGCTTACAACTTCTCCAGGAATCATTTCTGCATGGACCTTTGAGTTTCTCAGCATGTGGAAGATCCCCTATATTCCTGTATTGTAAGACCAACTCTATCCCTGCTCTTCTGTAAAGTTAAATTGACTGAACAGTGTATGGTTAGGTTAACTAACAGGTTCGATTTGGATTAGGAATCTTTCTGCACGATGAATAATGGTATTGGGAAACTGCGATATTTACAAGAATATATAGGTGAAATATAAGTATGAAAACAGAAATCTAGCTAAGATATGAAGCCCAAAAGGGCATTGGGCCCTTGATTGGGATACGTAGCTTTGAATAATGTTCTGCACTGATGTGTCAGGTAAATCGATATACAATGGCTTAGGTCCTTGTACCATGGATGATTAAATGTAGAAGAGAACTTCCAGTCAAAAGGGATAGTCGGTAGGATTCGGAAGATTCTCAGTAGGTTTAGAAAGAAGAGTGAGTATAGGATTTGGACCAAATGTTGTTTAGCAATAGGGTTTCCGGTAGACAGTGAATGTTAATGTCAGCACAAGTGAAGAGACTGTCACAATGATGAACTGGGGAAAATAGTTAGGAAAGCTGATATCAATAGAGACATTACGAAATCAGGCAAAGTATAAAGTGAGTGATAGGATTAGATATTTTCAACAGGGTTGAGTTTGAATATATAATCTAAGAAAGAAACAAATATGTAGTGACCAATAGGATTGACATTTGACAGCATTAGGCAACCTGGACATGGATGTTTAGTAATCCATGCTCACTTTTCATTTAGTCTTTGCTACAATCTTAAGTGTGACCTTTGCTTTTTTTGGCCAGACTATTACTGTGATAAAACGTACATGTAGATCAGGTGACATGACTCTTTCTTCCACCACTTCTGGCAGCAACATTTTCAAGACGTATAAATTAGTAATGGGGGTAAAAAGAGGTGTACCCTTGTCTGTGCATATAGAGATACTGCATGAATAGACCATACTGTGAATAAATAATATATCTGGTTCTGACTTTAAATAATGGATTGAAATTATATCTGAAAAAATACAGGAAATCTTATATTGACATACAATCATTCATTCCAACCAGTTATATATCTAATGGCCACATTAAGTTTATGGTTTATCATGAAGGGTGTGTGAGTTTTGCTTCAAAAGTGATTATGGAAATCGAAAATAATGTGTTTGGAAAGAAGTCTCATGAAAAGACCAGTCAAGAAACCTGGAGGAATACATGTTTCATGAAGCAGGAAGTGATTGTGAAACAAATGCGTATAAATTTGTGAACTTGTGGATGAAGTATATATTTCCTATGATTTGTAAAAACTGAAGAAATAGTAATGTACCAGTGTTGAATGAAAATAAACGTCAGAATACACATCATGTCCCATACGAATCTACTTGATTGATGTTAATCTGGGTCAGTTACTGTACAAATATTAGGATTTGTAAGCACCATTTACTGAAGTTAGTTTTCAGAACTATGAAACAAATGTGTATTTCAGGTGGATGAATATTTCTGAGAATAATTTTGTGAAAAGTTTATTATAAATCCACATTTTTGAACATGGATGAACTTAGGGAGTGTATTTAAGAAACATATATTTCATATTTTAAAAATCAGGACAGTGTATATATATATATATATATATATATATATATATATATATATTCATAATTATATATATGTGTATATACATATATATGTGTCTATATATATATATACACACACACACACACACACAAAACACACACACAGACATTTAAATGTAGTTATATATATGCCAATCGAAGTTCATCATAAAATATATAGCATCCACAGATGCAAAAATATTTATTTTACTGAACAAGGATTTATGTATAATGTTGTTCTACTAGAAAGCTCACCCATAGTTTGAATTTTCAGTTCCAACAGCGTTTAGAGGAGTGATCTCTTCTCACAAGTTGTATCTGCCAAGTCAGTCACCTCACAAAAATGAACGTGTGATACCAGGTAGAATTCTATATAAGCATATAAAAATAAATGTGCTGAATAGGCTACAGAGAAAGGGAGAGGAATTTACATATTTGTTAACTTTAACAACACATGGATAACTATTTCAATTAAAAATTGACTAGATTTATAACACCTACCCTTTATCATGCAAATGGCAAGTCCAACTATACCCCATGCCTCCTCTAAACTGCTTGTATTTCTATTATGTTTGGGTTGTTTTTCTCCATCATGTTTGGATTAGTAGACAGAGTATAGTAGGGTATGGGTTATTGTCAGGGATTCAGTATATTCAATGGAATATAGGAAAATGAATCCAATGTGTATAAAATATATGCTACACAATTATCTTCCCACTCTCATCCAGAACAATGCCTTTACATTACCTTCACCCCAAGTAAGACACAATTAGAGTAGAAGAGTTTGAAAATCCGTGAATGCATATCTGGGGTGGAAACAGTACTAAGAAACAAATAAGTATTTCAGGTGGATGAATATTTCTGAGAATAATCTTGTGAAAATTTGATTATAAATCCACAACATAAATATGAATGAATTTAGGAAGTGTGTAATAAGACACATATTTCATGTTTTGAAAAATCTTGAGAGTGTATCTATATATATATATACATATTTATATACACAAACAGAGAGAGACATTAAAAATTGCAATATATATGCCAAACGAAATTCACCATGAAATGTATATCATCCACAGATCCAAATATATTCATTTTACTGAACATTGATTTATGTATAATGTTGTTCAACTAGGAAGCTCACTCACATTTGAATTAAATGTTCAAGCAGCATTTAGGAGGAGTGATCTCTTCTTCCAATTTGTATCTGCCAAATCAGCCACCTCACAAGAATGTACGTGTGGTACCAGGTAGGATTCTATATGTGCATATAAAAATACGTGTGCTGAATAGGCTACAGAGAAAGGGGGACAGGAATTCACTTATTTTTAACTTAAAAAACGCATGGAGAACTATTTCAACAAATAATTGACTAGATTTATAACTGCTACACTATACCATGCAAAAGGCAACTCCAACTATAAAACATACCTCCTCTAAACTGCTTGTATTTCTATTCTGTTTGTGTTATTTTTCTCCATCATATTAGGATTAGTAGTCAGAGTCTAATAGGGTATATGTTAGTTTCAGGGATTCAGCATTTCTAATGGAAAATAGGAAATTGAATCCAATGTGTATGCAAATATGTGCTACACAACATTCTTCCCACTTTCATCCAGAACAATGCCTTGACATTACACTCTCCTCAAGTAAGACACAATTAGAGGATAAGAGTTAGAAAATCTGTGAATATATATCTGGAATGGAGAATACTCAGGAGTTTACAACTTTGGAGGTGGTAGAGAAGATTCTAAAAGTAAGGGAAAGGGTAAACATTCCACAAACATGCAGCTCTGCTGGCCTACATACTTTTTGAGAAACTGCTTCTAAGTGTGGGCACTTGAAATATTTGATGTTCTGAGGAGATTTAGTTCATTTGTAGAGAGACCATCAAAGCTGGGTCTGCATCTATGTTACTTGGAGGACATGGTTTCTTATTATCCAATGAACATGAGGCAGCGGTGCTGAATTCTCTCTTTGTAGGTAAACTATGGACACTGGGGTCTAAGTGTCTTTCAGTGTGGACTGTGAAGCCAATTGGTCATCCTCCACTTTTCTTGGTGTTTCTCGCTGCTCCACTGGGAGTTTGGTATTTGCTTCAAGAAATACAAGGAGTTAAAATGGGACAGAGTGGTGGAGGGAGTTCTTTAAGGTGTGGTGAGTCAGGGTCTTCAGGAGAATGCACCAACCAAGGTTCTATCCCACGTAGATTGCCCCCTTGAGAATAGCAATATGATTCTGAACATTGCAGTGAATCCTCTCCATATAACAAGATGCCTTTACATATATGGGTCTGCTGGCTGCACCATGTCAGTCACAAGCCATTTGGAAGCCAATGGCTGATCCACATGGCCACAACACAGATGTTTTATCACACAATTGCATACCACTGCTCTAGGCCAACTACTCACCAGGCTCCAACTTACTGGCATATCTGTTCTACACCATTTTCATGAAACAAAGTCAATCAAGGCAGTGTCTGGTATACTCAGGATCAGAAACAGGACATCCAAAGTTTTTTCAGTGCCAGCTGAACATGAAAATATCAAAAATTTCATGGTAATTTTCTAGCCATTTTTCACGGATGAAGTTTGCGGCTCTGAGGACTTCAATTAATTCAGGAACCATTAAATGGTGAAGAAGCTAATTTCAATGAAAGCACTGGAGCACTCTCACAGGCATGGTTTCCCTAAGGGTGGCCAAAATGTCACATGAAGCCAGGCCCATTGAGATCTACAATGTGAAGTCCATGTGTGTTTTAAACTCAAATATGGCTGCCAAGTCTTTAAGAAAAATTGTATGTAATATCCGGGCTGAAATTCCCAGTGTTCTGTGGAAATCCAACCTGGGCCTAGATCTCAGGTTCCAAGGGCGACTCTCATGTGTGGCCTCCTAAAATCCCAACACAATTCATGGCAATACTTCTCTGAGCTCAGTTAAAGAACTCAGTCTCTAAGGGGAATCACACCAGAGTTCAAGCCCAGTGGAACAGTCATCTCTTCCAACCGCCACACAAATGACCACAATTAAAACCAAAACACTCCCACATGGTCCTCATCTTCTTCCATATAGACACTCCTTATAACGTCTGGCTGGAGTTTTCAATGAGGTCCACAGCCCAAGTCAGTGTCCAAATTAAGGTCCTGTTCCCCTCATTTGTCTAACACCAAGGTGGCCTGGACACACTTCCTGTAAACCAGGAGTGATCAAATAGGCCTGACATTAATACTGCTCAGCTTTTTCAATTTGAGGCCTTCTGACTCTGTGGTTTAGATTCTTTATGTGAATTTGAGTCATGAGAAAACCCAAGCCCCTCTGCAGAGATTTGAAGAACTCATTTGGCCCAAAGGATTCCTATTCTCCCTTGATGGAATTCAGGATCCTAACAGAGGAAGGTAAAAGAATTCATTCACAATGAGTGAATATTTGCCATTTTGGTTTTGGATGGACACATGGGATCTTTCTTTTGATCCATCAGGTGCTAAGAATCTAAGCCACTGCCTCACACAGGGCCAAGAGGCTGATTCAGACACATCCTTTTCCAAAGCAATTAAGCAAAGAGCCACAGGTGATGCCCATTCATTTCCATTTGAAAACTGTTTTCTTCAGGGTTCACAAAGGTGTGGCCTGAGGCAAAGACCTTCCTGACACTCAGAGCAACAGAAAAATAGGTAAGCAAAAGGCCCAAAGCAGGGTTTTTCTACGGAGACTTTCTTTGTCACACTGATATCTGAGATTTCTGAGATGCTTGCTATTCCCTTCAGCTATCCATTATATGGCAATGTCACAGAGCTTGGAGGTGGTACATATCTTGGACAGAAAACCATGAGCCTGCTCTGAAGAGTGGCCAGAATTCAGGAAGAAAACAGGAACTCCGGAAGATAGTAGGTGTTGCCCGTCCCTAAAGCAACCTGCAGTCCACTCATAAATTGGGCAGGATGAATGTTGGCAAGCTTTCTACTAGACAGGACACATCCATTGATGCATTATCTTTTATAATGTCTACAACCACGGACACAGTGGGATACACAGGCATACAAACAGTCGCCTTGTCAAATGACTTACTATAAACAGTCCACTCCAAAACAAACAAACCGCCTTTCTTACCTATTCTCAGAACATGAGACTAAACCACAAAATCACAACCACACCCACAACGACACCTCCTTTTTTCAAGTAGGTCTGTGACTAATTGGAATGTACTCTGACTGATGGGCCATACTATGTTTCCTTGAAATGGCCTGTCCTTCTCAGATCGGGTCTCCTTGGCCAACACTGTGAAGTTTTCAGGAGCCAGTGGTGAGCCACTACCTGCTTTCTCAGGAAATTCCCCTTTTCAGAGCTCTCCTGGCATTTGGCAATCCTCACATCAGTAGGTACCAAGGAAGACTTACTCTGTCCTTGGTTATTCCAAACAACTGAGCCCACTGGGAAAGAAACTGGGACTGACTCTGGGTGCCTGGCTTCCTGGATCTTAAGTTCAGAGAAATCCGTCATCAAGGAAGAGGGGTAGGTCACTTCATTCAGGAACTGAATGAGGTTACTGCCGTGGCAACCACTTTGTCCTAACAATTGCTTTCAAGGGTCCCATGAGATGGAGGCTGCCCCTACTTCCTGTGACACTTTCACAAGTTAGATTGGTATATCAACCATTGGCACCTGGGAACAGCTCTCCACACAGGCCTGGTTTGGTCCATCTTCTCTACATTAAGAAGAGAGAAGCTGATTCAGACACAACCCTTCATCCTGACCAGGTTGTTTGCCATGGAGGATGACTTTTGGTCTCTTAGGTCCTCCATAGCTGCTTACAACTTCTCCAGGAATCATTTCTGCATGGACCTTTGAGTTTCTCAGCATGTGGAAGATCCCCTATATTCCTGTATTGTAAGACCAACTCTATCCCTGCTCTTCTGTAAAGTTAAATTGACTGAACAGTGTATGGTTAGGTTAACTAACATGTTCGATTTGGATTAGGAATCTTTCTGCGCGATGAATAATGGTATTAGGAAACTGCGATATTTACAAGAATATATAGGTGAAATATAAGTATGAAAACAGAAATCTAGCTAAGATATGAAGCCCAAAAGGGCATTGGGCCCTTGATTGGGATACGTAGCTTTGAATTATGTTCTGCACTGATGTGTCAGGTAAATCGATATACAATGGCTTAGGTCCTTGTACCATGGATGATTAAATGTAGAAGAGAACTTCCAGTCAAAAGGGATAGTCGGTAGGATTCGGAAGATTCTCAGTAGGTTTAGAAAGAAGAGTGAGTATAGGATTTGGACCAAATGTTGTTTAGCAATAGGGTTTCCGGTAGACAGTGAATGTTAATGTCAGCACAAGTGAAGAGACTGTCACAATTATGAACTGGGGAAAATTGTTAGGAAAGCTGATATCAATAGAGACATTACGAAATCAGGCAAAGTATAAAATGAGTGATTGGATTAGATATTTTCAACAGGGTTGAGTTTGAATATATAATCTAAGAAAGAAACAAATATGTAGTGACCAATAGGATTGACATTTGACAGCATTAGGCAACCTGGACATGGATGTTTAGTAATCCATGCTCACTTTTCATTTAGTCTTTGCTACAATCTTAAGTGTGACCTTTGCTTTTTTTGGCCAGACTATTACTGTGATAAAACGTACATTTAGATCAGGTGACATGACTATTTCTTCCACCATTTCTGGCAGCAACATATTCAAGACGTATAAATTAGTAATGGGGGTAAAAAGAGGTGTACCCTATGTCTGTGCATATAGAGATAATGCATGAATAGACCATACTGTGAATAAATAATATATCTGGTTCTGACTTTAAATAATGGATTGAAATTATATCTGAAAAAATACAGGAAATCTTATATTGACATACAAACATTCATTCCAACCAGTGAAATATCTAATGGCCACATTAAGTTTATGGTTTATCATGAAGGGTGTGTGAGTTTTGCTTCAAAAGTGATTATGGAAATTGAAAATAATGTGTTTGGAAAGAAGTCTCATGAAAAGACCAGTCAAAAAACCTGGAGGAATACATGTTTTATGAAGCAGGAAGTGATTGTGAAACAAATGCGTATAAATTTGTGAACTTGTGGATGAAATATATATTTCCTATGATTTGTAAAAACTGAAGCAATAGTAATGTACCAGTGTTGAATGAAAATAAACGTCAGAATACACATCATGTCCCATACGAATCTACTTGATTGATGTTAATCTGGGTCAGCTAATGTACAAATAATAGGATTTGTAAGCACCATTTACTGAAGTTAGTTTTCAGAACTATGAAACAAATGTGTATTTCAGGTGGATGAATATTTCTGAGAATAATTTTGTGAAAAGTTTATTATAAATCCACATTTTTGAACATGAATGAACTTAGGGAGTGAATTTAAGATACATATATTTCATATTTTAAAAATCAAGTTAGTGTATATATATATATATATATTCATAATTATATATATGTGTATATATATACACATATAATTATATATATGTATATATATATATATATACACTCACACACACACACACAAAACACACACACAGACATTTAAATGTAGTTATATATATGCCAATCGAAGTTCATCATAAAATATATAGCATCCACAGATGCAAAAATATTTATTTTACTGAACAAGGATTTATGTATAATGTTGTTCTACTAGAAAGCTCACCCATAGTTTGAATTTTCAGTTCCAACAGCGTTTAGAGGAGTGATCTCTTCTCACAAGTTGTATCTGCCAAGTCAGTCACCTCACAAAAATGAACGTGTGATACCAGGTATTCTATATAAGCATATAAAAATTCATGTGCTGAATAGGCTACAGAGAAAGGCAGAGAGGAATTTACATATTTGTTAACTTTAACAACACATGGAGAACTATTTCAATTAAAAATTGACTAGATTTATAACACCTACCATTTATCATGCAAATGGCAAGTCCAACTATACCCCATGCCTCCTCTGAACTGCTTGTATTTCTATTCTGTTTGGGTTGTTTTTCTCCATCATATTTGGATTAGTAGACAAAGTATAGTAGGGTATGCGTTATTGTCAGGGATTCAGTATTTTCAATGGAATATAGGAAAATGAATCCAATGTGTATAAAATATATGCTACACAATTATCTTCCCACTCTCATCCAGAACAATGCCTTTACATTACCTTCACCCCAAGTAAGACACAATTAGAGTAGAAGAGTTTGAAAATCCGTGAATGCATATCTGGGGTGGAAACAGTACAAAGAAACAAATACGTATTTCAG
The DNA here is from genome assembly GCF_048772815.1 of Callospermophilus lateralis. NCBI lineage: Eukaryota > Metazoa > Chordata > Mammalia > Rodentia > Sciuridae > Callospermophilus > Callospermophilus lateralis. The sequence goes on from NW_027511655.1 coordinate 433,589, forward strand.
GTGGATGAATATTTCTGAGAATAATCTTGTGAAAAGTTGATTATAAATCCACAACATAAATATGAATGAATTTAGGAAGTGTGTAATAAGACACATATTTCATGTTTTGAAAAATCTTGAGCATGTATATATATATATATATATATATATATATATATATATATATATATATTTATATACAGACAAAGAGAGAGACATTAAAAATTGCAATATATATGCCAAACGAAATTCACCATGAAATGTATATCATTCACAGATCCAAATATATTCATTTTACTGAACATGGATTTATGTATAATGTTGTTCAACTAGGAAGCTCACTCACATTTGAATTATCAGTTCAAGCAGCGTTTAGGAGGAGTGATCTCTTCTTCCAATTTGTATCTGCCACGTCAGCCACCTCACAAGAATGTACGTGTGGTACCAGGTAGGATTCTATATGTGCATATAAAAATACGTGTGCTGAATAGGCTACAGAGAAAGGGGGACAGGAATTCACTTATTTTTAACTTAAAAAACGCATGGAGAACTATTTCAACAAATAATTGACTAGATTTATAACTGCTACACTATACCATGCAAAAGGCAACTCCAACTATAAAACATACCTCCTCTAAACTGCTTGTATTTCTATTCTGTTTGTGTTATTTTTCTCCATCATATTAGGATTAGTAGTCAGAGTCTAATAGGGTATATGTTAGTTTCAGGGATTCAGCATTTCTAATGGAAAATATGAAATTGAATCCAATGTGTATGCAAATATGTGCTACACAAAAATCTTCCCACTTTCATCCAGAACAATGCCTTGACATTACATTCTTCTCAAGTAAGACACAATTAGAGGGATAACAGCTAGAAAATCTGTGAATATATATCTGGAATGGAGAATTCTCAGGAGTTTACAACTTTGGAGGTGGTAGAGAAGATTCTAAAAGTAAGGGAAAGGGTAAACATTCCACAAACATGCAGCTCTGCTGGCCTAAATGCTTTTTGAGAAACTGCCTCTAAGGGTGGGCACTTGAAATATTTGATGTTCTGAGGAGATTTAGTTCCTTTGTAGAGAGACCATCAAAGCTGGGTCTGCATCTATGTTACTTGGAGGACATGGTTTCTTATTATCCAATGAACATGAGGCAGCGGTGCTGAATTCTCTCTTTGTAGGTAAACTATGGACACTGGGGTCTAAGTGTCTTTCAGTGTGGACTGTGAAGCCAATTGGTCATCCTCCACTTTTCGTGGTGTTTCTCGCTGCTCCACTGGGAGTTTGGTATTTACTTCAAGAAATACAAGGAGTTAAAATGGGACAGAGTGGTGGAGGGAGTTCTTTAAGGTGTGGTGAGTCAGGGTCTTCAGGAGAATGCACCAACCCAGGTTCTATCCCACGTAGATTGCCCCCTTGAGAATAGCAATATGATTCTGAACATTGCAGTGAATCCTCTCCATATAACAAGATGCCTTTACATATATGGGTCTGCTGACTGCACCATGTCAGTCACAAGCCATTTGGAAGCCAATGGCTGATCCACATGGACGCAACACAGATGTTTTATCAGACAATTCCATACCACTGCTCTAGGCCAACTACTCACCAGGCTCCAACTTACTGGCATATCTGTTCTACACCATTTTCATGAAACAAAGTCAATCAAGGCAGTGTCTGGTATACTCAGGATCAGAAACAGGACATCCAAAGTTTTTTCAGTGCCAGCTGAACATGAAAATATCAAAAATTTCATGGTAATTTTCTAGCCATTTTTCACGGATGAAGTTTGCGGCTCTGAGGACTTCAATTAATTCAGGAACCATTAATTGGTGAAGAAGCTAATTTCAATGAAAGCACTGGAGCACTCTCACAGGCATGGTTTCCCTAAGGGTGGCCAAAATGTCACATGAAGCCAGGCCCATTGAGATCTACAATGTAAGGTCCATGTGTGTTTTAAACTCAAATATGGCTGCCAAGTCTTTAAGAAAAATTGTATGTAATATCCGGGCTGAAATTCCCAGTGTTCTGTGGAAATCCAACCTGGGCCTAGATCTCAGGTTCCAAGGGCGACTCTCATGTGTGGCCTCCTAAAATCCCAACACAATTCATGGCAATACTTCTCTGAGCTCAGTTAAAGAACTCAGTCTCTAAGGGGAATCACACCAGAGTTCAAGCCCAGTGGAACAGTCATCTCTTCCAACCGCCACACAAATGACCACAATTAAAACCAAAACACTCCCACATGGTCCTCATCTTCTTCCATATAGACACTCCTTATAACGTCTGGCTGGAGTTTTCAATGAGGTCCACAGCCCAAGTCAGTGTCCAAATTAAGGTCCTGTTCCCCTCATTTGTCTAACACCAAGGTGGCCTGGACACACTTCCTGTAAACCAGGAGTGATCAAATAGGCCTGACATTAATACTGCTCAGCTTTTTCAATTTGAGGCCTTCTGACTCTGTGGTTTAGATTCTTTATGTGAATTTGAGTCATGAGAAAACCCAAGCCCCTCTGCAGAGATTTGAAGAACTCATTTGGCCCAAAGGATTCCTATTCTCCCTTGATGGAATTCAGGATCCTAACAGAGGAAGGTAAAAGAATTCATTCACAATGAGTGAATATTTGCCATTTTGGTTTTGGATGCACACATGGGACCTTTCTTTTGATCCATCAGGTGCTGAGAATCTAAGCCACAGCCTCACACAGGGCCAAGAGGCTGATTCAGACACATCTTTTTTCAAAGCAATTAAGCAAAGAGCCACAGGTGATGCCCTTCATTTCCTTTTGAAAAAATGTTTTCCTCAGGCTTCCCAAAGGGGTGGCCAGAGGCAAAGACATCCTGAGATTCAGGGCAACAGAATAATAGGTTAGCAAAAGAGCCAAAGCAGGGTTTCTCCACTGAGACTTTTCTGGTCACACTGATATCTGAGTTTTCTGAGATGTTGGCCATTCCCTTCAGATATCCAGTACATGGCCATGTGACAGAGATTGGAGGTGGTACATATCTTGGACACAAACCCAAGAACCTATTCTTAAGAGTTGTCAGAATTCAGAAAGAAAACAGGGACTTAAAAAGGTAGTAGGTGTTTCCTATCGATATGGAAACCACGCTCCATTCATTAAATGGGCAGGATGAATACTGGAAAGCTTTCTACTAAAGAGGACACATGCATTGATGCATTCTCTTTTATAATGTATACAACCACGGACACAGTGGGATACACAGAAATAGAAACACTCACCATGTAAAATGACTTACTAGAAACAGTTCACTCCAAACCAAAGAAACCTCCTTTTCTACCTATTCTCAGAACAGAGACAAAACCACACACCCACACTCAAAAAGACACCTCCTTCCCCAAAGTAGGGCTGTGATTATCCGGAGTGTCCTCTGACAGGTTTGCCATACTATGTTCCCCGTTAATGGTCTGTCCTGTCTCAGATCTGGTCTCCTTGTCCAACTCTGTGAAGCAGTCAGGAGCCAGGGGTGAGCCACTACATACTTAGTCAGGAAAGGCCCGTGTTCAGATCTTTCCTGGCATTTGGCCATCCTCACATCAGTCAGTACCAAGAAGACTGACTCTGTCCTTGGTGATTCCAAACAAATGAGACCACTTGGACTGGGACTGGGACTGGCTCTGGTGCTTGGTTTCCTTGGTCCCAAGTTCAGAAAGTTCCATCAACAAGGAAGTGAGGTAGGTCACTTCCTTCAAGAACTGAATGAGGTCACTGCCTTGGCAACCACTTTGTCTAACAGTTGCTTCCAAGGGTCCCATGAGATGGAGGCTGCCCCTACTTCCTTTGACACTTTCACAACTTAGAATGGTATATCAACCTTAGGCACCCTGGAACAGCTCTCCACACAAGCCTGGTTTGGTCCATCTTCTCTACATTAAGAAGAGAGAGGCTGATTCAGACACAACCCTTCATCCTGACCAGGTTGTTTGCCATGGAAAATGACTTTTTGTCTCTCAGGTCCTTCATTGCCGCCTACATCTTCTCCAGGGATCATTTCTGCATGGACCTTTGAGGTTCTTAACAGGTGGAGCATCCCCTACATTCCTGTATTGTAAGAACAATCTGTCTCTGCTCTTCTGTAAAGTTAGATTGAGTGAACAGTGTATGGTTAGGGTTAATTTCATGTTCGATTTGGGTTAGGAATCATTCTGCTGGATGAATAATGGTATTGGGAACCTGTGATATTTATAAGAATATCGAGGTTAAATATATGTATGAAAACAGAAATTAAAGTAAGATTTGAATCCCAGAAGGGCTTTGGGCAGTTGATTGGGATATTTAACTTTGAATTGTGCACATATGTCTCAAATAAATGGATATACAATGGCAGAGGAACTTGAACCTTGGATGATTGAATGCTGAAGAGAACATCCAGTCAAAAGGGATTGTCGGTAGGATTAAGAAGATAGTCGTTATGTTTAGCAAGTAGAGTTAGTATAGGATATGTAACAAAAGTTCTTTAGCAATTTTTTTTCGGGCAGTGAGTGAATATAAATGTCAGCACATATGAAGAAATCAGACACAATGATGAAATGGGGAAAATTTGTAGAAAAGCAGATATCAATAGAGACATTAGGAAATCAGGCAAAGTATAAAGTGAGTGATAGGATAAGACATTTTCAACAGGGTTGAGATTGAATATCTAATCTTAGGAAGAAACAAATATGTAGGTCACCAATAGGATTGACATTTGAGAGCATTAGGAAACATGGACATGGATGTTGTTAGTAATCCATGTTCACTTTCCATTTAGACTTTGGTACAATCCTAAGTGGGACCTTTGCATTTTGTTTCCAGAATATTACTGTGATAAAATGTGTATGTAGATCAGATGACATGATTATTTCTTCCACCATTTCTAGGAGCAGTATTTTGAAGACGTATAAATTAGCATTGGGGGTAAAAAGAGGTGTACCCTGTTTCTATGAATATACAGATAATGCATGAATAGACCTTAATTTCAATAAATAATATAACTTGTTCCACTTTAAGTAATGGATTGAATTGATATCTGAAAATATATAAGAAATCTTATATTGATATGCAATCATTCATGACAACCAGTTATACACCTAATGTTAATATTAGGTTACGGTTTATCATGAAGTTTGTGTGAGTTTTGCTTCAAAAGTGATTATGGAAATCGAAAATAATGTGTTTGGAAAGAAGTCTCATGAAAAGGCCAGTCAAGGAACACCGAGGAATTCATGAGTTCTGAAGAAGGAAGTGATTGAAATTGAAAAAAATGACGATAAATTTGCTTACTTGTGGATGAAATATTATAATATGATGTGAATAAACTGAAGAAATAGTAATGTACCAGTGTTGAATAAAAATGAACATCAAAATACACATCATGTCCCACAGGAATCTACTCGCATTGATGTTAAACTGTGTCAGTTACTGTAGAAATATTAGGATTTCTTTGCACCATTCACCAAAGTTAGTTTTCTTTTTTTTTGAATTTTTATTTATGCTTGTTCAAAACATTACATAGTTCTTGATATATCATATTCCACACTGTGTTTCAAGTAGGTAATGAACTCCCATTTTTACCCCGTAAACAGATTGCAGAATCACATCAGTTACACATCCATTGATTTACATATTGCCATACTAGTGTCTGTCGTATTCTGCTGCCTTTCCTAACCTCTACTATCCCCCTCCCCTTACCTCCCCTCCCCTCTTCTCTCTCTACCTCTTTACTGTAATTCATTTCTCCCCCTTGTATAATTTTTTCCTTTCCCTCACCTCCTCTTGTATGTAATTTATATAACCCTGAGGGTCTCATTTTATTTCCATGCAATTTCCCTTCTCTCTCCCTTTCCCTTCCTCCTCTCATCCCTGTTTAATGTTAATTTTCTTCTAATTCTATTCGTCCCTACTCTGTTCTTAGTTACTCTCTTTATATCAATAAAGACATTTGGCATTTGGTTTTACGGATTGGCTAGCTTCACTTAGCATAATCTGCTCTAATGCCATCCATTTCTCTGCAAGTTATATCATTTTGTCATTTTTTAATGCAGAGTAATATTCCATTGTGTATAAATGCCACATTTTTTATCCATTCATCTATGGAAGTGCATCTAGGTTGGTTCCACAGTCTTGCTATTGTAAATTGTCCTGCTATGAACATCAATGTATCAGTGTCCCTGTAGCATTTTTTTTAGGTCTTTAGGGAATAGACTGAGAAGGGGAATACCTGGGTCAAATGGTGGTTCCATTCCCAGTTCTACAAGAAATCTCCATACTGCTTTCCAATTTGGCTGCACCAATTTGCAGTCCCACCAGCAATGTACAAGTTTACCCTTTTCTCCACATCCTCACCAGCACTTGTTGTTGTTTGAGTTCATAATAAATATCTGGAATGGAAAATGCTCAGGAGTTCACAACCTTGAAGGTGGTAGAGGAGTTTCCAAAAGTAAGGGACAGGGTAAATACCACAAACATGGAGCTGTGTCGGCCTTAAGACTTCTTGAGAAAATGCCTCTGAGGTTGGGCACTTGAAATATATGTTGTTGTCAGGAGCTTTAGCTTCCTTTGTAGTGAGACCATCAAAGCTGAGTCTGCATCTATGTGACCTGAAGAACATGGTTTTTTATTTTCCTATAAACACGAGGCAGCAGTGCTGAATTCTCTCTTTGTAGGCAAACTGGGGCTACTGGGGTCTATGTGTCTCCCCGTGTGGACTGTGAAGCCATTTGATCATCCTTCACATTTCGTCATGTTATTTGATGCTGCACTGAAAGTTTGGTATTTACTTTACGAAATAAAGGAGTTTAACTGCGATACAGTGCTGCAGGGAGTTCTGTCACATGTTGTGGTCAGGATCGGCAGGAGAATGTACCAAGCAGGCTTCTATCACACATAGTTGCCCCCTTGACCATAGCAATATGATTCTGAACATTGCCCTGAAACCTCTCCATTCAACAAGATGCCTTTACATCCAAAGGTCTGCTAGCTGCACATGTCAGTCACAAACCATTTCTAAGCCAATGGCAGATCCACGTGGCCACACCACAGATGTTTTTTCACACACCTACACTCTACTGCTCTTGGCCCACTACTCAGCAGGCTCCAACTTACTGGCATCTCTTTTCTACACCATTATCATGAAACTCAGTCAAACCAGACACTGTCTTGTATACTCATGATAAGCACCAGGACATCAAATGGATTTCCAGTGCCAGCTGGTCATGGAAATTTCAAAAATTTCATGGTATTTTCTAGCCATTTTTCAAGGATGAAGTTGGAGGTACTGTGGGTTTCAATTCATTCAGGAACCATTAAATGTTGAGGAAGCTCATTTCAATGGAAGCTCTAGAGAACTCTCACAGGCAAGTCCTCCGAAAGAGTGGCCCAATGTCACATAAAGCCAGCCACATTGAGGTCTACAATGTGAGGTCCATGTGTGTTTTGACTCTCAACTATTGCTTCCAAGTTTTTCAGAATATAATCAAGTGATATCCTCGCTGAGATTCCCAGTGCTCTGTGGAAAGCCACCCTGGGCCTAGATCTCAGTTTCCAAGGGTGACTCTCATGTGTGGCCTCCGAAAATCCCAACACAATTCATGGCAATACTTCTCTAAGGTCAGTTCCAGAACTCAGTCTCCAAGGGGAATCCCACAAGAGTTGAAACCCAGGTGGACACAGTCATCTTTTCCAACTGCCACACAAATGACCACAATTGAAACCAAAACACTCCCACATGGCCCTCATGTTTTTCCATATAGACACTCATCATAACCTCTCGCTGGAGGTTTCCATGAGGGGCGCAGACCAAGACACCGTCCAAAATTAGCTCCCTTGCCCCTAATTTGCCGAAAGTCAGGGTGGCCTACACACCCTTCCTGTGAACCAGAACTGATCAAATAGGGATGTAGTTAATACTGTTCTGCTTTTCCAATTTGAGGCCTACTGACTGTCAGGTATAGATTCTTTATGTGATTTGGAGTCATCAGCAAACCCAAGCACTTCTGCAGGGATTCAAAGAACTCATTTGAACTAAAGGATCCTGATTCTTACTTGATGAAGGTCAGGAATCTAATAGAGGAAGGCAAGAGACTCATTTGCCATTTCTGTTTTGAGTGCACACATGGAATCTATCTTTAGATGCATCAGGTGCTGAGAATCTAAGCCACAACCTCACACAGAACCAAGAGGCTGATTCAGACACATCCTTTTACAAAGCAATTAAGCAAACAGCAACAGGTGATGCCCATTCATTTTCATTTGAAAACTGTTTTCTTCAGGCTTCACAAAGGGGTGGCCAGAGGCAAAGACCTTCCTGACATTTAGGGCAACAGAAAAACAGGTAAGCAAAAGACCCAAAGCAGGGTTTCTCCACTGAGACTTTCCTGGTCACACTGATATCTGAGTTTTCTGAGATGCTCCCCATTCACTTTAGCTATCAAGTACATGGTCATGTCACAGAGCTTGGAGGTTGTATATATCTTGGACACAAAACCATGAGCCTATTCTGGAGGAAGATAGTAGGTTTTGCCCATCCAGAAGGCAAGCCGCGGTCCATTCATCAATTGGGCAGGATGAATGCCAGGAAGCTTTCTACTAGACAGGACACATCCATTAATTCATTCTCTTTTCTAATGTCTACAACCACAGACACAGTGGGATACACAGACATAGAAACACTCACATGTCAAACGACTTACTAGAAACAGTGCAATCCAAACCAAACAAACCGCATTTTCTACCTATTCTCAGAACATGTGACAAAACCACAAAACCACAACCACTCCCACAAAGGCACCTCCTTCCCCCAAGTAGGTCTGTGAGTATCCAGAGTGTCCTCTGACTGGTGGGCCATACAATGTTCTCCCGAAATGTCCTGTCCTGACTCAGATCTGGTCTCCTTGGACAACTCTGTGAAGTTGTCAGGAGCCAGCGGTGAGCCACTACCTGCTTTCTCAGAAAAGGTCCCTCTTCAGAGCTCTCCTGGCCTTTGGCTATCCTCACATAGGTAGGTACCAAGAAAGACTGACCCTGTCCTTGGTAAAACCGAACAAGTGAGCCCACTGGGACTGGGACTGGGACTGGCTCTGGATGCCTGTCTTCATGGATCCCAAGTTCAGAGAATTCCTTCACCAAGGAAGTGACGTAGGTCACATCCTTCAGGAACTGAATCAGGTTACTGCCTTGGCAACCAATTTGTCCTAACAGTTGCTTCCAAGAGTCCAATGAGTTGGAGGCTGCCCCTACTTCCAGTGAAACTTTCACAATTTTGCATGGTATATCAACCATAGGCACCCAAAAAAAGCTCTCCAGATAGGCGTGGTTTGGTCCATCTTCTATACATTAAGAAAAGAAATGTTGATTCAGACACATCCCTTCATGCTAACCAGGTTGTTTGTCATGGAAGATGACTTTTGCTCTCTGACGTCATTCATAGCTGCCTACATTTAATCCTGGGATCATTTCTTTAATGACCTTGGAGGTTCTCAGCAAGTGGAAGATCCCCTAATTTCTGTATTGAAAGACCAACTCTGTCCCTGCTCTTCAGTAAAGTTAGATTGAGAGAACAGTGTATGGTCAGGGTTAATAAAATGTTCCATTTGGGTTAGGAATCATTCTGCGGGATGAATTATGGTATTGGGAACGTGCGATATTTATAAGAATATAAGTGAATTATAAGTATGAAAACAGACATCTAGGTAATATTTGAAGCCCAGAATTGCATTGGACCCTTAGCTGGGATTCTTAGCTTTGAATTATATTCTGCACATATGTCTCAGATAAATCGATATACAATGGCATAATTACTTGTACCTAGGTTTATTGAATGTTGAAGAGAACATCCAGTCAAAAAGGGATAATTTGTAGGATTAGTAAGATAGTTGGTAGGTTTTGAAAGAAGAGTGAGTATAGGATTTGGATAAAAAGATCTTTAGCTGTAGGGTTTCGGATAGAGTGAATGTAATTGTCAGCACATGTGGAGAGTCTGTCAAAAGGATGAACTGGGGAAAAAAAGTAGGAATGCAGATATCAATTGACATTAGGATATCAGGCAAAGTATAAAGTGAGTGATAGAATTATACATTTTCAACAGGCTTGAGTTTGAATATATAATCTTAGGAAGAAACAAACATGTAGTCACCAATAGGATGAACTTTTGAGAGCATTAGGCAACATGGACATGGATGTTTTCAGTAATCCATGCTCACTTTTCATTTAGGCTTTGGTACAAACATAAGTTTGACCTCTTCTTTCTGTGTGCAGAATACTACTGTGGTAAAATGTATATGTAGATCAGGTGACATGAGTATTTCTTCCACCATTTCTGGGAGCAATATTTTGAAGACGTATAAATTATTTTTGGAGGTAAAATGGTGTACACTGTGTCTATAATTATAGAAATAATGCATGAATAGACCATACTGTAAATAAATATTATAACTGGTTCTAACTTTAAATAATGGATTGAATTGATATCTGAAAATATACAGAAAATCTTACATTGATATACAATCCTTCATTCCAACCAGTAATATATCTAATGGTTATATCAGCATTATGGTTTTTCATGAAGAATGTGTGAGTTTTGCTTCAAAAGTGATTATGGAAATCGGAAATAATGTGTTTGGAAAGAAGTCTCATGAAAAGACCAGTCAAGAAACCTGGAGGAATACATGTGTTTTGAAGCAGAAAGTGATTGAAAGTGAAACAAATGCCTATATATTTGTGAACTTGTGGATCAAATATATATCCTATGATGTGCATAAACTGAAGAAATAGTAATGTACCACTGTTACATAAAAATGAACGTCAAAATACACATCATGTCCTCTCCCACAGGAATCTACTTGCATTGATGTTAAACTGGGTCAGTTATTGTAGAAATATTAGGATAATGCCGCAGTCTTGCTGGGCACAATCAGGAGCCACTTGCCAAAAGAAACGAACTTTATTTTTAGAACCACACACGCCAAACAAAACAGCCTCTCAGGAAAAACCTTCAGAGCCCCAACTGCCACCACTGGCTTCCCAAAACCTCTCCCTCCCACATGAGCCTCTCTCCGCCTCCCACAATCCTCCTGCTCTTGAGGCCGATTGGCTGGGTCATGTGGGCAAAGTCAAAAAAAGTCCCCCAATGAGCAGTTTTGTGGTCTGAAAGGGCAGGGAAACAGCCCATTGAGCATCACCGCAGAGGAGCCAATCAGCTAGTTGTTGCTGGGGCCGCTGTGAGCCAATCATCAGCCGGCAGCTGGAAGTTTGCTGGCAGCAGGAATTTTGCTGGGGCCCCTTCGGCTGTGGCTCTCAACATCTTCCCCTCTCTGTTTAAACAACACGCATGTGGCTTAGGGACCGTGCCTGCCTTAGGTTGTCCAATAGTACATATGGTCTTTACCCGTTAAGTTGGTACCATTGCAATTGGATCTTACCCGTCAGTGACTACCCGTCCAGTATAGAGCCACACCTGTGGAGAGGTCTTTGTACCAGCGGGGGTGGGTGAGGTTCTTTGCCTCACCTCTGTTGGCCCCCCCAAATTTTAGCTGGACGATCATGACACGCAGAAGGGAGGAAGATACACCAAGCCAATTGATGGCTCCTTTTGGAAAAATTGTACCACCGATGACATCATCAGCAAATATACCCCAACACTACGACAAGTCGCTGCACCAACAGATAGTTCACAATGCATTTAGGTGAGTTCACATGTGTCCAGGCAAGTTCTGCAAGCAGTACAGGGATGGTTATTGCAGAAGCTGTAGATTGGAATTATCTTTGATTTCACCTGCACTGGGATGAAGATAGGAACTCTGGCAATAATGTCTAAAGAAAAAAATTATGTAACATTCCAGAAGGCACTAAAACCAAAAAAAAAAAAAAAAAAACATATGTAACATTCCAGAAGGCACATCAAAAACCAAAATGGCCCAAAAAGCATTCATTGAGGATGAAGTCTCTCACCTTCCTCTGTAAGGTTCCTGACCTCCATAAAACGAGAATAGGGATTTATTGGGTCAAATGAGTTCTTCAAAACCCTGCAGAGGGTAGCCAATGGGTTATTGGGTTTTTTCATTACTCCAATTCACATCAAGAATCTATACTCCACAGACAGTAGGCCTCAAATTAGAGAAGCAGAGCAGTACTAAAGTCAGGGTTATTTGATCACTCCTGATTCACAGAATGGGTCTCCAGGCCACCTTGACTTTAGGCAAATGAGAGGAAAGGGAGATTATTTTGGACACTGTCTTGGGCTGTGCCCCTCAAGGAAACGTCAAGCCAGATGAGCGTCTATATGGAAGAAGATGAGGGCCATTTGGGAGTTTTTTGGTTTTCCTTGTGGTCATTTATGTGGCAGTCGGAAGAGATGACTGGGTCCACCAGGGCTTGAACTCTGGTGTGATTCCCCTTAGAGACTGAGTTCTGGAACTTACCTCAGAGAAGTATTGCCATGATTTGTGTTGGGATTTTAGGCGGCCACCCATGAGAGTCGCCCGTTGAAACTGAGATCTAGGCCCGGGGTGGCTTTCCACAGAGCACTGGGAATCTCAGACAGAATATCATATGATATTATTTTGAAATACTTGCCAGACATAGTTGAGAGTCAAAACACACATGGACCTCACATTGTAGACCTCAATTGGCCTGGCTTCATGTGACTATTTGGCCACTCTTTGGAAAGCCTTGCCTGTGAGAGTTCTCCAGAACATTCCTTGAAATGAGCTTCCTCAACATTGAATAATTCCTGAAAGAATTGAAACAAATAATGCCTCCAACTTCATCCTTGTAAAATGGCTAGATAAATACCATGAAATTTTTGAAATTCGCATGATGAGGTGGCACTGGAGAACCTTTGATGTTCTGTTGCTCATCATTAGTGTACCAGACAGTGCCTTGATTGATTGGGTATAATGAAAGTGGTGTAGAACAGAGATGCCGGTTAGATGGAGACTGCGGAGTATTTGGCCCAGAACTGTGGTGTGCAGGTGTGTGATAAAATATTTATGGTGGTGCCATGTGGATCTGCCATTGATTTCCAAATGGCTTTTAGCTGACATGGTGCACCCAGCAGACCCATATATGCAAAGGCATCTTGTTATATGGAGAGGTTTAAGGGCAATGTTCAGAATCAGGTTGCTATGGTCAAGGGGGCAAGCTATGTGGGATAGAAGCCGGATTGGTGCGTTCTCCTGGAAACTCTGACCCACCACATGTCACAGAACTCCCTCCAACACTATGTCCCAGTTGAACTCCTTGTATTTCTTGAAGCAAATATCAAACTCCCAGTTCAGCACCAAGAAACACCATGAAAATTGAAGGATGACTAAATGGCTTCATCGTCCACACAGTTAGACACTTTGGCCCAGTGGCCTCTGTTTACCTACAAAGAGAAAAATCAGCACTGCTGCCTCAGGTTCATTGGAAAATAAGAAACCATGTTCTCCAGGTCACATAGATTCAGACCCAGCTTTGATGGTTTCACTACAAATGAAGACAAAGCTACTGACAACAACATATATTTCAAGTGCCACACCTCAGAGGCAGTTTCTCCAGAAGTCTTTTTTCCAGCAGACCTCCATGGTTGTGGAGTGTTTACCCAGTTCCTTACTTCTGGAAACTCCTCTACCTGCTCCCAGGTTGAGAACTCCTGAGAATTTTCCATTCCAGATATGTATTCACAGATTTTCTTACTCTTCTCCTCTAATTGTGTCTCACTTGGGGCAAAGGTAATGTCAAGGCATTGTTCTAGGTGAGAGTGGGAAGATTATTGCGTAGCACATATTTGCATACACATTGGATACATTATCCTATTTTCCATTTGAAATACTAAATTCCCGACACTAACCCATACCCTACTAGACTCTGACTACTTATCCTAAAATGATGGAGAAAAAGAAACCTAACAGAATAGAAATACAGGCCTTTTGTAGGAGGCATGGTGTATACTTGGATTTTCCTTCTCCTTTATCAAGGATATGTGTTATGAATCTAGTCAACTTTTCATTGTAAAATTTCTCCATGAGTTATCAAAGTTAACACATATGTAAATTCCTGTCTCCTTTTCTCTGTAGCCTCTTTAGAACATGTATATTTTTATGCATATATAGACTCCTACCTGGTAACACACGTACATTCTTGTGAGCTCACTGACTTTGGAATATACAAATTATGAGAATAGATAACTTCCCCTAAATACTGATGGAACTGAAAATTCAACCTATGGGTGAGCTTCCTAGTGAACAACATCATACATAAATCCATGTTCAGTAAAATGAATATTTTTAGATATGTGGATGATATATATTTCATGATAAATTTTGATTGGCATATATATTGCTACATTTTATTGTTGTGTGTGTGTATATGTATATATATGTATATATATGTATATATATATATATTTATATATATGTATATATATATATATATATATATATATATATATATATATATATTCACGAGATTTTCCAGATTTTCCAAAATATGAAATAAATGTGTCTTATTATAAACTCCCTAAATTCATTCAAGTTCATGTATGTGGATTTAAAATCAACATTTTACATGATTATCATCAGTCTGGCTGGGCACAATTCAGGAGCAAACTGTCAAAAGAAACGAACTTTATTTTTAGAACCACACAAACCAAACAAAACAGCTTCTCAGGAAAAACCCTCAGAGCCCAACTGCCACCACAGTCTTCCCACAAGCCTCTCCCTCAACCACAAGCCTTCTCCTTTTGAGGCCGATTGGCTGGGTCACATGGGTGGAGCCAAAAAAGTCCACCAATGAGCAGCTCCGTTGTCTGAAAGGGCAAGGAAACATCCCATTGAGCATCACCACAAGGAGCCAATCAGCTAGATGTTGCTGGGGCCTCTGTGAGCCAATCATCCACTGGCAGTCTGAATGGGCGGGGAAACAGCTCAATGAGCATCTGCAGTGAGCATCACCACAGAGGAGCCAATGAGCTAGATGTTGCTGGGGCCGCTGTGAGCCAATCATCAGCCGGCAGCTGGAAGTTTGCTGGCAGTTGGAGGTTTCCTGGGGCCCCTTTGGCTGTGGCTCTCAACATCTCCCCCTCTCTGTTTAAACAACAAGCATGTGGCTTAGGGACCATGCCTGCCTTTGGTTGTTCAAAACTACATATGGTCCTTACTGGAGAACCTTGGCTGTGGCTATCAACAGGATTTGTATGTACCATTCACTGAAGTTAGTTTTCAGTACTAGGAAACAAATATGTATTTCAGGTGGATAAATATTTCTGCGAAAAATCTTGTGAAAAGTTGATTTTAAATCCACATACTTGAACATAAATGAATTTAGGGAGTGTAAATAAGATACATATATTTCATATTTTGAAAAATCTGGAGAGTGTGTGGGTGTGTGTGTGTATACACACACACACACACACACAGATATTAAAATGTAGCAACATATATGCAAATCGAAATTCACCATGAAATATACATCAATCACAGATCCAAAAATATTCAATTTTCTTAACAGGGATTTATGTATAATGTTGTTCTACTAGGAAGCTCACCCATTATTTGAATTTTCAGTTCCAACAGCGTTTAGGAGGAGTGATGTCTTCTCACAAATTGTATCTCCCAAGTCAGTCACCTCACAAGAATGTAGGTGTGACACCAGGTAGGATTTGATATGTGCATATAAAAATACATTGCTGAATAGGCTACAGACAAAGGGAGACAGGAATTCACATATTTGTTAACTTTAAAAACACATGGAGATCTATTTCAATTAAAAATAGACTGGATTTATAACACCTAACATTTATCATGAAAAAGGCAAGATCAACTATACACCATGCCTCGTCTGAACTGCTTGTATTTCAATTCTGTTTGTGTTACTTTTCTGCATCATATTAGAATTAGTAGTCAGAGTCTAGTAGGGTATGGGTTCGTGTCAGGGATTCAGTATTTCGAATGGAAAATTGGAAAATGAATCCAATGTGTATGCAAATATGTGCTACACACAAAAAATTCCCACTCTCATTCAGAACAATGGCCTGAAATAACCACGCCCCATGTAAGAAACAATTAGAGGAGAAGAGTTAGAAAATCTATGAATACATACGTAGAATGGAAAATGCTCAGTAGTTCACAACCTTTGAGGTGGAAAAGACGTTTCCAAACCTTAGGGACAGGGTAAAACTCCACAAACATGGAACTCTGCTGGCCTAAACACTTCTGGAGATACTGACAATGAGGTTGGGTACTTGAAATATATGTTGTTGTCAGAACCTTTAGCTTCCTTTGTAGTGAGACCATCAAACTTGGGTCTGCATTTTTGTGACCTGGAGGACATGAATTCTTATTGTCCAATGAACATGAGGCAGCAGTGCTGAATTCACTCTTTGTAGCTAAACTGTGGCCACTGGGGGATAAGTGTCTTCCCGTCTGGAATTTGAAATCATTTGGTCATGCTCCACTTTTCGTGGTGTTTCTTGCTGCTGCAGTGGGTGTTTTGTATTTGGTTCATGACATACAAAGAGTTAAACTGGGACACAATGCTGGAGGGAGTCCTGTAACGTATGGTGTGTCAAGGTCTGCAGGAGAATGCACCAACCAGGCTTCTATCCCCCATTGCTTGCCCCCTTTACCATAGGAACTTGATTCTGAATATTGCCCTGAAAACTCTCCATGTAACATGATGCCTTTACATACAAAGTTCTGCTAGCTGCACCATGTCAGTCACAAGCCATTTGAAAGCCAATGTAAGATCCACATGACCCCACCACAGATGTATTGTCACACACCTGCACACAACTGCTCTAGGCCCACTACTCAGCAGGCTCCAACTTACTGGCATCTCTGTTCTACACCATTTTCATGAAACACAGTCAATGAAGGCATTTTCTGGTACACTCATGATCAGCAACAGGACATCCAAAGGTTCTCCAGTGCCACCTGGTCATGGGAATTTCAAAATTTGGTGGTAGTTATCTAGCCATTTTTGAAGGATGAAGTTGGAGGCACTGTGGGTTTAAATTCATTCAGGAGCCATTAAATATTGAGTAAGCTCATTTTGATGAAAGCTCTGGAGAACTCTCACAGGAAAGGCTTCCCAAAGAGTGGCCCAAGGTCACATGAAGCCAGGCCCATTGAGGTCTACAATGTGAGGTCCATGTGTGTTTTGACTCTCAACTATGGCTGTCAAGTCTTTCAAAATAAAATCATGTGATATCCTTGCTGAGATTCTCAGTGCTCTGTGGAAAGGAACCCTGGGCTTAGATCTCAGTTTCCAAGGGTGACTCTCATGCATGGCCTGCTAAAATCCCAACACAATTCATGGCAATACTTCTCTAAGGTCAGTTCCAGAACTCAGTCTCTAAGGTAAATCACACCTGAGTTCAATCCCAGGTGGACCCAGTCATCTCTTCCAAACGCCACACAAATGACCACAATTAAAACCAAAACACTCCCACATGGCCCTCATCTTCTTCCATATAGACACACATCATAACCACTGGCTGGTGGTTTTCATGAGTTGCGCAGCCTAAGACAGTATCCAAAATAAGCTCCCTTGCCCCTCATTTGCCTAAAGTCATGGTGGCCTGGACACCCTTCCGGTGAACCATGAGTGATCAAAAAGGCTTGCTGTTAATACTGCTTCGATTTTCCAATTTTAGGCCTACTGACTCTTCGGTTTAGATTCTTAATGTTAAATGGAGTCATGAGAAAAACCAAGCACCTCTGGGCTAGCCTCTTCAGGGCTTTGAAAAACTCATTTGACCAAAAAGATCTTGATTCTCACTTGATGGAGGTCAGGATCCTTAGAAGAATTCGAGAGACTTCATCCACAATGACTGCTCTTTTGGCCATTTTGGTTTTGGATACACAAGAGATCTTTCTTTAGATCCCTCAGGTTCTGAGAATCTAGGCCACAGCCTCACAGGGGGCCAAGAGCCTGAATCAGACACATCCCATTCCAAAGCAATTAAGCAAAGAGCCACAGGTGATGCCCATTTATTTCCATTTGAAAACTGTTTTCTTCATGCTTCACAAAGGGGTGGCCTGAGGCAAAGATGTTCCTGACATTCAGTGCAACAGAACAATAGGTAAGCAAAATTCCCAAAGCAGGGTTTCTCCACTGAGACTTTCCTGGTCACACTGATATCTGAGTTTTCTGAGATGCTCACCATTCCCTTCAGCTATGTAGTACATGGCCATGTCACAGAGCTTGGAGGTGGTACATATTTTGGACACAAAACCATCAGTCTATTCTGGAGAGTGCCCATAATTCAGGAAGAAAACAGGAACTTAGGAAGATAGTAGGTGTTGCCCATCTATAAGACAAGCCACAGTCCATTCATAAATCGGGCAGGATGAATGCTGAGAAGATTTCAACTAGACAGGACTCATCCATTGATGCATTTTCTTTTCTAATGTCTACAACCAGGGGCACAGTGGGATACACTGATATCCAAACACATGCCTTGTCAAACGACTTACTACAAACAGGTCCCGCCAAAACAAACAAACCGCCATTCCTACCTACTCTCAGAACATGAGACAAATTCACAAATCCCCACCCACACCCACAAAGACACCTCCTTCCCCCAAGTAGGTCTGTGACTATCTGGAGTTTCCACTGACTCGTGGGCCATAGTATGTTCCAAATAAATGGCCTTCCTGTCTCAGACCTGCTTTCCTTGTGCAACTCTGTGAATTTGTCAGGAGCCAGCAGTGTGCCACTACCTGCTTTCTCAGGAAAAACCCTATTCAGAGCTTTCCTGCGTTTTGGACATCCTCACATCAGTAGGTACCAAAAATGAATGTCTGTGTCCTTGGTAAATCCAAACAAGGAGACCACTGGGACTGGGACTGGACTGGCTATGGGTTCCTGTCTTCCTGGATCCCAAGTTCAGAGAGTTCCAAAACCAAAGAAGTGATGTGAGGTCACTTCCTTCAGGAACTGAATCAGATCACTGCCTTGGCAACCTCTTTGTCCTAACAGTTGCTTCCAAGGCTACCATGAGAAAGAGGCTGCCCCTACTTCCTGTGACACTTTCACAAGTTAGAATGCTATATCAACCATAGGCACCTGGGAGCAGCTCTCCACACAGGCCTGGTTTGGTCCATCTTCTCTACATTAAAAAGAGAAAGGCTGATTCAGAAACAACCCTTCATTCTGACCATGTTGTTTGCCAGGGAAGATGACTTTTGCTCTCTCAGGTCCTTCATAGCTGCCTACATCTTCTCCAGTGATCATTTCTGCATGGAATTTTGTGGTTCTCAGCAGGTGGAAGATCCCCTACATTCCTATATTGTAAGACCAACTTTGTCCCTGCTCCTCTGTAAAGTTAGATTGAGGGAACAGTGTATGGTTAGGGTTAATAACATGTTCGATTTGGGTTAGAAATTATTCTGCTGGATGAATAATTGTACAAGAATAATGAGGTGAAATGTATGTAGGAAAACAGAAATCTAAGTAAAATTTGAAGCCCAGAAGGGGATTGGGCTTCAAGGGATTGTGATACTTAGCATTGCGATCAAGGGATTGTGATACTTAGCATTGAATTATGTTCTGCAGAGATGTCTCAGAGAGATCGATATACAATGGCATAAGACCCTGTACCTTGGATTATTGAATGTAGAAGAGAACATCCAGTCAGAAAGCGTTAATAGGTAGGATTAGGAAGATAGTCAGTAGGTTTAGGAGGAAGAGTGATTATAGGATTTGGAACAAAAGTTTCTTAGCAATAGGGTTTCGATTAGAGTGTGAATGGAAATGTCAGCACATGTGAAGAGTCAGTCACAATGATGAACTGGGGAAAATATGTAGGAAAGCAATCAATAGAGACATTATGAAATCAGGAAAAGTATAAAGTGAGAGAAAGGATTAGATGTTTTCAACAGGGTTGAATTTGAATATATAATCTTAGGAAGAAACAAATATATTGTCACAAATAGGATTGATTTTTGAGAGCATTAGGCAACTTGGACATGGATGTTTTTAGTAATCCATATTCACTTTACATTTAGGCTTTGGTACAAACATAAGTGTGACCTTTTCTTTTTGTGTCCAAATATTACTGTGATAAAATGTATATGTAGATAAGGTGACATGAGTATTTCTTCCATCATTTCTGAGACCAATAATTTGAAGACGTATAAATTAGTATTGGGTTTACAAAGAGGTGTACCCTGTGTCTATGAATATAAAGAAAAGGCATGAATAGACTGTACAGTGAATAAATAATATAACTGGTTTCACTTTAAATCATGGATTGAATTGATATCTGAAAATATATAAGAAATATTATATTGATAAAAAATCATTCATTCCAACCAGTTATACATCTAATGGTAATATTGGGGTTATGGATTATCATGAAGGGTGTGTGAGTTTTGCTTCAAAAGTGATTATGGAAATCGAAAATAATGTATTTGGAAAGAAGTCTCATGAGAAGACCAGTCAAGAAACATGGAGGAATACATGTGTTTCGAAGCAGAAAATGATTGAAAGTGAAACAAATGCCTATAATTTTGTAACTTGTGGATGAAATATATATCTTATAATGTGCATAAACTGAAGAAATAGTAAAATACCAGTGGTGAATAAGAATGAACATAAAAATACACATCATGTCCCATAGGAATCTACTTGCATTAATGAGAAACTGGGTCAATTATTGTAGAAATATTAGGATTTGTATTCATGATTCACTGAAGTTAATTTTCAGTAATAGGAAACAAATAGTATTTCAGGTGGTTGAATATTTCCGAGAATAATCTTGTGAAATGTTGACTATAAATCCTCATACATGAACTAGAATGAAATTAAGGAGTGTATAATAAGACACATATATTTAATATTTTAAAACATCTGGAGTGTGTATACACACACACACACACACACACATTAAAAAGTAGTAGTATATATGCCACTCGAAATTCATCATGAAATATATATCATCCACAGATCGAAAAATATTCATTTTCCTGAACATGGAATTATGTATAATATTGTTCAACTAGGAAGCTCACACAGAGGATGAATTTTCAGATCCCACAGTGTTTAGGAGGAGTGATCACTTCTCACAATTTGTATCTGCCAAGTCAGACACCTGACAAGAATGTACGTGTGATACCAGGTAGGATTCTATATATGCATATAAAAATAGATGTGCTGAATAGGCTACATAGAATGGGAGAGAGGAATTCACATATTTGTTAACTTTAAAAACACATGGAGAACTATATCAATTACAAATTGACTAGATTTATAACACCAACACTTTGTCACGCAAAAGCCGTGTCCAACTATACACTATGCCTCCTCTGATATGCTTGTATTTCTATTCTGTTTGAGTTATTTTTCTCCATCATATTAGGATTAGTAGTCAGAGTATAGTAGGTTATGGGTTAGTGTCAGGGATTCAGTATTTCAAGTAGAAAATAGGAAAATGAATCTAATAAGCATGAAAATATGTGCTACAAAAAATATTCCCACTCTCATCCAGAAGAATGCCTTGAAATTATCTTCGCCCATAGTATGACACAATTAGAGGAGAAGAGTTAGAAAATATGTGAATACATATCTGGACTGGAAAATGCTCAGCATTACACAACTATGGAGGTTGTAGAACAGTTTCCAAAAGTAAAGGACAGTGTAAACCCTCCACAAACATGGAGCTATGCTGGCCTAAAGACTTCTTGAGAAACTGCCTCTGAGTTTGGGTAGTTGAAATATATGTTGTTGTCAGGAGCTTAACTTCCTTTGTAGTGAGACCATCAAAGTTTGGTCTGCATCTATGTGACCTGGAGGACATGGTTTCTTATTTTCCAATGAACATGAGGCTGCAGTGCTGAATTCACTCTTTGTAGCTAAACTGTGGTCACTGGGGGCTAAGTGTCTCCCCATGTGGACTTTGAAGCCATTTGGTCATCCTCCACTTTTCCTGGTGTTTCTTGCTGCTGCACTGGGTGTTTTGTATTTGCTTCACAACATACAAGGAATTCAACTGGGAAACAGTGCTGGAGGGAGTCCTGTAACATGTGGTGGGTCAGGGTCTGCAGGAGAATGCCCCAACTTGGCTTCTATCCCACATTGCTTGCCCCCTTGACCATACCAACCTGATTCTGAACATTGCCCTGAAACCTCTCCATATTACAAGATGCCATTTCATATAATGGTCTGATGGCTGCACGAAGTCAGTCACAAGCAATTTGGAAGCCAATGTAATATCCACATGGCCACACCACAGATGTATTATCACACACCTGCACACCACTGCTCTAGGCCCACTACTCAGCACGCTCTAACTTACTGGCATCTCTGTTCTACACCATTTTCAAGAAACCCAGTAAATCAAGGCACTGTCTGGTACACTCATGATCAGCAATGGGACATCCAATGGTTATCCAGTGCCACCTGGTCATTGGGAATTTCAAAAATTTTATGATATTTATCTATCCATTTTTCAAGAATGAAGTTGAAGGCACTTTGGGGTTTCCATTCATCCCAGAACCATTAAATGGTGAGGAAGCTCATTTCAATGAAAGCTCTGAGGAACTCTCACAGGCAAGGCTTCTCAGAGTGTGCCCAAAAGGTCACATGAAGCCAGGCCCTTTAAGGTCTATAATGTGAGGTCCTTGTGTGTTTTGACTCTTAACTGTGGCTGCCAAGTTTTTCAGAATAAAATCATGTGATATCCTTGCTGAGATTCTCAGTGCTCTGTTGAAAGCTTTCCTGGGCCTAGATCTCAGGTTTCAAGGGCGACTCTTATGCATGGCCTCCTACAATCCCAACACAACTCATGGCAATACTTCTCTGAGGTCAGTTTCAGAACTCAGTTTCTAAGGGGAATCACACCAGAGTTCAAGCCCATGTGGACCCAGTCATCTATTCCAAACGCCACAAAAATGACCACATTTAAAACCAAAACATTCCCACATGGCCCTTATCTTTAACCATATAAACACTCATCATTAACTCTGGCTGCAGGTTTCCAAGAGTGGCGCAGCCCAAGACAGTGTCCAAATAATGCACCCTTGCCCCTGATATGTCCAAAGTAAGGGTGGCCTGTTCACCCTTCTTATGAACCAGGAGTGATCAAATAGGCCTGCCATAAATACTGCTCTGCTTCTCCAATTTGAGGCCTACTGACTGTCAGGTATAGATTCTTTATGTGATTTGGCATCATGAGACAACCCAAGCAGTTCTGCAGGAATTTGAAGAACTCATTTGATCCAAAGGATCCCTATTCGTACTTGATGGAGGTCAGGAACCAAACAGAAGAAGGCAAGAGACTTCATCCACAATGACAGATTTTTTGCCATTTTGGTTTGGATGCACACATGGGATCTTCTTTAGATCTATCAGGAGCTGAGAATTTTAGCCACAGCCTCAAACAGGGCCTAGTGTCTGATTAAGACACATCCCTTTCCAGAGCAATTAAGCAAAGAGCCACAGGTGATGCCCATTCATTTCCATTTGAAAACTATTTCTTCAGGCTTCCCAAAGGGGTGGCCTGAGGCAAAGACCTTCCTGACATTCAAGGCAACAGAAACATAGATAAGCAACTGGAGCCAAGCAGGGTTTCTCCACTGAGACTTTACTGGTCACACTGTATCTGAGTTTTCTGAGATGTTCCCATTCCCTTCAGCTATCAAGGACATGGCCATGTCACAGAGTTTGGAGGTGGTACATATCTTGAACAATAAACCATGATACTATTCTGGAGAGTGGCCAGAATTCAGGAAGAAAACAGCAACTTAGGAAGTTAGTAGGTGTTTCCCATCCATAAGGCAAGCAACAGTCCATTAATCAATTGTGCAGGATGAATGCTGTGAATCTTTCTACTAGACAGGACACCTCCATTGATGCATTCTCGTTTCTAATGTCTAAAACCACGGACACAGTGGCTACACAGACATAGAAACACTCGCCTTGTCTAAAGACTTACTAGAAAAAGTCGACTCCAAACCAAACCAACCACCTTTCCTACCTATTCTCAGAACATGAAACAAAACCACAAACTCACACCCACAACCAAAAAGGCACCTCCTTCCCAAAAATAGGTCTTTAACTATCTGGAGTGTCCTCTGACTGGTGGGCCATACTATGTTCCACTCGAAATGGCCTGTCTGGTCTCAGATCTTGTCTCCTTGGCCAACTCTGTTATTCTGGGAGGAGCCAGTGGTTAGCCACAACCTGCTGTCTCAAGAAAGGCCCCTCTTCAGAGCTCTACTGGCATTTGGCCATCCTCACATCAGTAGGTACCAAGAAGGTCTGACTCTGTACTTGGTAAATCCAAACAAGTGAGCCCACTGGGACTGGGACTGGGACTGGCTCTTGGTGCCTGGCTTCTTGCATCCCAATTTCAGAGAGTTCCATCACCAAGAAAATGAGGTATGTCACTTTCTTTGGAACTGAATGAGGCCACTGCCTTGGCAACAACTTTGTCCTAACACTTGCTTACAATGGTCCCATGAGTTGGAGGGTGCCCCTACTTCCTGTGACAATTTGACTAGTTAGAATGGTATATCAAAATAGACACCATGGAACAGCTCTCCACGAAGGCCTGGTTAGGTCCATCTTCTCTACATTAAGAAGAGAGAGTCTGATGCATACACATCCCTTCGTCCTGTGCAGGTTGTTTGCCATGGAAGATGGCTTTCGCTCATTCAGGTCCTTCATAGCTGCCTACATCTTCTCCAGGGATAATTTCTACATCGAACTTTGAGGTTCTCAGCAGTTGGAAGATCACCTACATCCCTTATTGAAAGAATAGCCCTGTCCCTGCTCTTTTGTAATGTTAGATTGAGGCAACAGTGTATGGTTAGGGTTAATAACAGGTTCGATTTGGGTTAGGAATCATTCTGCGGGATGAATAATGGTATTGGGAACCTGCAATATATAGAAATATAGTGGTTAAATATAAGTATGGAAACAGAAATCTAGGTAAGATTTGAAGCTCAGAAGTGCATTGGGCAATAGATTGGGACACGTAGCTTTGAATTACGTTCTGCATACATATTTCAGAAAAATCGATATACAATGGCATAGGACCTTGTACCTCGGATGATTGAATGTAGTAGAGTACATCCACTCAAAAAGGGATAGTCGAGAGGATCAGGAAGATAGTCAGTATGTTTCGGAAGAAGATAGAGTATAGGATTTGGACCAAAGTTCATTAGCAATAGGGTTTTGGTTAGAGAGTGAATGTCAATGTCATCACATGTGAAGGGTCAGTCACAATGTTGAACTGGGAAAAATATGTAGGAAAGTAGATATCAATAGAGACATTAGGAAATCAGGCAAAGTATAAAGTGAGTGAAAAAACTAGACATTTCCAACAGTTTTGAGGTTGAATATATAATCTTAGGAAGAAACAAAAATGTGGTCACCAATAGGATTGACATTTGAGAGCATTAGGCAACCTGGATATGGATGTTTTTAGTAATCCATCTT
This sequence comes from Callospermophilus lateralis, assembly GCF_048772815.1. Lineage (NCBI taxonomy): Eukaryota > Metazoa > Chordata > Mammalia > Rodentia > Sciuridae > Callospermophilus > Callospermophilus lateralis. The sequence continues at coordinate 458,993 of NW_027511655.1, forward strand.
CAGTTTCCATTTAGGCTTTGGTACAATCATACGTGTGACTTTTGCATTTTGTGTCCAGAATATTACTGTGGTAACATGAATATGTAGATCAGGTGACATGAGTATTTCTTCCACCATTTCTGGGAGCAATATTTAGAAGGAGAATAAATTAGTATTGGGCATACTAAGAGGTGTACCCTGTGTCTATGAATATAGAGATAATGCATGAATAGACCATATAGTGAATAAATAATATAACTGGTTCCACTTTAAATAATGGATTAAACTGATATCAGAATATATATAAGAAATACTATATTGATATGAAATCATTCCTTCCAACCAGTTATACATCTAATGGTGATATTATAGTTATGGTTTATCATGAAGTGAGTGTCAGTTTTGCTTAAAAAGTGATAAAGGAAATCAAAAATAATGTATTTGGAAAGAAGTCTCATGATAAGACCAGTCAAGAAACCTGGAAGAATCCATGTGTTCTGAAGCAGGAAGTGATTGAAAGTGAAACAAATGCCTATAAGTTTGCTAACTTGTGGATGAAATATGTATCCTATGATGTGCATAAATTGAAGAAATAGTAATGTACCAGTGTTGAATTAAAATAAATTTCAAAATACACATCATGTCACATAGGAATGTACTTGCATTGATGTTAAACTGGGTCAGTTACTGTAGAAGTATTAGTATTTGTATGCAACATTAACTGAAGTTAGTTTTTAGTACTGCAAACAATATGTATTTCAGGTGGATGAATATTTCTGAGAATGATCTTGTGAAAAGTTGATTATAAATCCATATACATGAACATGAATGAATTTAGTGAGTGTATATAAGACACATATATTTCATATTTTGAAAAATCTGGAGAGTGTATATATATATATACAAAAAAAACACACACAGACAATAAATTAGCAATCGAAATTTATCATGAAATATATATCTTCCTCAGATGCAAAATTATTTCTTTTAGAACATGGATTTATGTATAATGTTGTTCATCTAGGAAACACACCCCTAGGTTAAATTTTCAGTTCCAACAGAGTTTAACAGGAGTGATCATTTCTCACAAATTGTATTTGCCAAATTAGCCTCCTCACAAGAATGTAGGTGTGATACCAGGTAGTGTTCTATATGTGCATTTAAAAATACATGTGCTGAATAGGCTACAGAGAAAGGGAGAGAGGAATTCACATATTTGTTAACATTAAAAACACATGGAGAACTATTTCAATTAAAAATTGACTAGATTTATCACACCTACAATTAATCATGCAAAAAACAAGTCCAACTATACACCATGATTCCTCTGAACTGCTAGTATTCCTATTCTGTTTGTGTTATTTTTCTCCATCATATTAGGAGTAGTAGTCAGAGTTTATTAGGGTATGTGTTAGTGTCAGGGATTCAGTATTTCGAATGGAAAATTGGAAAATGACTCTAAAGGGTATGCAAATATGTGCTACACAAAAATGTTCACACTCTCATCCAGAAGATTGCCTTGGCATTACCTTAGTTCCAAGTAAGATACAATAAAGGAGAAAAGTTAGAAAATCTGTAAATACATATCAGGAATAAAAAATGCTCAGGAGTTCACAAACTTTTAGGTGGTAGAGGAGCTTCCAATAGTAAGGGACAGGGTAAACACTCCACAAACATTGAGCTCTGCTTGTGTAAAGACTTCTTGAGAAACTCTCTGAGGTTGGGCTCTTAAAATACATGTTGTTGTCAGGAGCTTTAGCTTCCTTTGTTGTGTGACCATCAAATCTGGGTGTGCAAATATGTGACCTGAAGGACATTGTTTCTAATTTTCCAATGAAAATGAGGCAGCAGTGCTGAATACTCTTTTTGTAGTTAAAATATGGCCACTGGGGTGTAAGTGTCTCCCCGGGTTGACTGTGAAGCCATTTGGTCATCCTCCAATTTTCGTGGTGTTTCTTGCTGGTGCACTGGGAGTTTGGTATTTGCTTCATGAAATACAAGGAGTTCAACTGGGACACAGTGCTGGAGGGAGTTCTGTCACGTGTGGAGGGACACGGTCTGCATGAGAATGCACCAACCAGGATTCTGTCCCACATAGGTTGCCCCTTTGTCCATAGCAACCTGATTCTGAACATTTCCCAGAAACCTATCCATATAACAAGATGCCTTTACATATAAGGGTCTGCTGGCTGTACCCTGTCAATCACAAGGCAATTGGAAGCCAATGGCAGATCCACATGCCCCAACATACATGTTTTTTCACACACCTTCACACCACTGCTCTAGGCCCACTAATGAACAGGCTCCAACTTACTGGCATCACTGTTCTACACAATTTTCATGAAACCCAGTCAGTCAAGGCACTGTCTGATACACTCATGATCAGCAACAGGACATCCAAAAGTTTTCCAGTGCCACCTGGTGATGGGAATTTCAAAAATTTCATGGTATTTATCAAGCCATTTTTCGAGGATAAAGTTGGAGGCTCTGTGGGTTTCAATTCATTCAGGAACCATTAAATGTTGAAGAAGCTCATATCAATGAAAGATCTTGAGAACACTCACAGGCAAGGCTTCCCAAAGAGTGGCCAAAAGGTAACATGAAGTCAGGCCCATTGAGGTATACAATGTGAGGTCCATATGTGTTTTGACTCTCAAGTGTGGCTTTAAAGAATTTCAGAATAAAATCATGTGATATCCAGGCTGAGATTCCCAGTGCTGTGGGCAAAGCCACCCTGCACCTAGATCTCCCTGCACCACAATTAATACCTGAGATGTTGGTTGCATGGCCTAGTAAAATCCAAACACAATTCATGACAATACTTCTCTTATGTCACTTCCAGAATTCAGTCTCTCAGGGGAATCATACCAGAGTTCAAGCCCAGGTGGACCCAGTCATCTGTTCCAAGCACCAAACAAATTACCACAATTCAAAACAAAATGCTCCCACATGCCCCTTATCTTATTTCATGTAGACACTCATCATAACATCTGGATGGAGGTTTCCATGAGAGCACAGCACAAGACAGTGTCCAAAATAACCTTTCTTGCCCCTCATTTGCCTAAAGTCAGTGTGGCCTGGAAATCCTGACTGTGAACCAGGAGTGATCAAATACGCCTGCCGTTAATACTCCTTGGCTTCTCCAATTTGATGCCTACTGACTGTGGGGTTTAGAATCTTTATGTAAACTGGATTCATGAGAAAACCCAAGCACCTATGGGCTAAACTCTGCAGGGCTTTAAAGAACTCATTTGACCCAAAGGATCCCTATTTTCACTTGATGGATGTCAGGAATCTTAGAGAAGAAGGTGAGAGTCTTCATCCACAATAACTGCTCTTTTGGCCATTTTGGTTTTGGATGCACCCATGGGATCTTTCTTTAGATCCATCAGGTGCTGAAAATCTAAGCCACAGCCTCACACAGGGCCAAGAGGCTGATTCAGACACATCCCTTTCCAAAGCAATTAAGCAAAGAGCAAAACACACACAGACATTATAAAGTGGCAATATATATGCCAATTGAAATTCATGATGAAATATATATCGTCCACAGATCCAAAAATATTAATTTTACTGAACATGGATTTATGAATAATGTTGTTAAACTAGAAAGGTTACCCTTAGGTTGAATTTTAAGATCCAATAGCATTTAGGAGGAGTGATCTCTTGTCATAATTTGTATCTGCCATGTCAACCACCTCACAAGAATGTATATGTGATACCAGGTAGGATTCTATATGTTTATATAAAAATACATGTGATGAATAGGCTACAGAGAAAGGGATAGAGGAATTCACATATTTATTAACTTAAAAAACACAAGGAGAACTATTTCAATTAAAATTAACTAGATTTATAACACCTACCCTACATAATGCAAAAGGAAAGTCCAACTATACACCATGCCTCTTCTGAACTGCTTGTATTTCTATTGTGTTTGTATGCACTGTGGGTTTCAAGAACCATTAAATGTTGAGGAAGCTCATTTGAATGAAACTCTGGAGAACTCTCATAGGCAAGGCTTCCCAAAGAGTGACCAAAAGGTTAGATATAGCCAGGCCCATTGAGGTCTACAATGTGAGGTCCATGTGTGTTTTGACTCTCAACTATGGCTACCAAGTCTTTAAGAATAAAATCATGGGATATCTTGGCTGAAATTCTCAGTGCTCTGTGGAAATCCACCCTCGTCCTTGATCTTAGTTTCCAAGGGCGACTCTCATGCTTGGCCTCCTAAAATATCACCACAATTCATGGCAATACTTCTCTGAGTTCAGTTCCAGAAGTCAGTCTCTAAGGGGAATCACACAAGAATTCAAGCCCAGGTGGACCCACTCATCTCTTCCAACCGTCACACAAATGACCACAATTAATACCAAAACACTCTCACATGGCCCTCCTCTTCTTCTATAAAGGCACTCATCATAACATCTGGCTGGAGGTTTCCATGAGGGGCACAGCCCAAGACAGTGTCCCAAATAAGCTCCCTTGCCACTCATTTGCCTAAATTCAGGGTGGCTTGGACACCCTTCTTGTCCACCAGGAGTGATCTGAAAGGGTAAAATAAATTGAAATTAAAGTGTAAAAGTTGAAGTGTAAAAGACTGGGTTTTGTAAAGTTTCTAAGCTGCAAGGCCTGAGTTAAAATGTAAAGGACCAGGTATTGTTAAGTTCCTATGCTACATGCAAAACCTGAAATTCCTGTAGCTTGTAGTACAATTCCCGACTGCCCAGTAAATATTCCCCCTGACCGCCTGGTTATTTAATAACCTAGGACCCTGTGTGGCCTGGCACATAGGCATTGCAAGGCCTAAAGCAATCTGTTTGAATGTGTACCTCGCTTTAGAACTGACCTATCACTCCTGCCTCACCTGTTCCTGCCAATGAGTGAACTAATCATGTTTAGGAATTGTTGTTTGATTTTTCTGCGGTGTATGTTGATTTCTTAAAGGAGACTGTGATATATGTAAAGTCCCGCCCTCCCCATAAAGTGTACTTAAGCACTGCTCAACCCCTGCTCGGGGCTCTGGGCTGCTCTCCCTTCTTGAGTGAGCACGTAGGCCCAGCATGCTGGATTGGATCCTCAATGAACGCCTTTTTCTGTTGCATGAGCTGTGGTCTCTTGGTGGTCTCTTCCTCCGACGTTCACCGGATCCTTACATTTGGTGCGTTGGCCGGGAATCACGCAGCATAGGACAAGGACACCCCAACAGACCCCTCTGGGGGTAAGTAAGGCGCTTCTTTCCATTTTTCCTTGCGATCTCTCAGAGCTTTTTGTTCAGGTTCCGTTTTTCCGTTTTTGGTTTGGGTTGGCAGAGTGGCTTTTGAGAATTTTGAGAATTACATCTTAAACTTGCATCAAAGTTTAAGAGAACGTAAGTTCCCCCTGTCAGTGGTGGACAAACGTGTCCTAAAGCCACAGACCACGTCCTCGCAAGGGATGCCTTGGAGGACTCAGGGAGTGATGGATGTGCCCTCATTGGGTGAGGAGGGACGGATGAGCCCACATTAGGTGACTCTGCTGCCAACCCATCATATCTTGCTGGCTACTTTTTTCTCTCAGGTTGAATTCACTGTCTGTCTTTGTGGTCTAACCCATCAGGTTTTGCCAGTTACTAGGTTCTAATCTTTACTTCTGAACTCGTGTTAAATGTTACCTGTGTGTACATGTTTTGTCACGTTTGTATTGTCCTTGTCTCTGTTTGAGAAACTCTCATTATGGGACAAAGCCATTCCATGCCTCTGTCCTTGAAGCCTTTCCTGGTCCCTGCCTCCAATCCGACACCGTCACCCAGGATCCTATCACTCAAACCTTCTACTCCTTCCGCTCTTCCCTCCATTCTCCCTGAGTCACAAGATTGTAGAACTTGGGGTTGTGAACAAACGGGAGCTGCATGATGGTCTTTGTGTGTCTTTTTATCTGAGTTTCTGTTAAATGTGATGGCATTGTTTGGACCGATGCAGAGTCCCGAGTTCCAACCTGCCTTACATATGTGGAAGTTACTTTAGCTAAATTTTAAACTAATGCTTCTCCTGTGAGGGACCAAAAGTCAATAGAACCGCCAGTTTTTCTGTTCTCACCTTTTGCACCTCTCTTAGCTGTGTTTTAAAGAACTTTGATAAACTTTACTCCCCTTTGTTAAGCAAGATTACGGAAGCAGTGATTTTTTTCTTCCCGTAGTTGGCTTGAGCATGCCCACTGCAGAGGGAAATGTCTGGGGTCAAAGAACTTTGATATCTCACTTAAACTTTTCTCAAAACCCTGTCCTCATTATTAAATTGGCATTAATTGGCTTTGGGATGGGAACCAAGCCTTCAGTCATAAATTTTGACACCCCAGAGGGGACTTTAAATAAACCCCACTCTGCTCTCTTGGGGAAGCCTAGCACTCAAAACAACTGCAAGCAGAGGATGAAATTTTTGGGAGCTGACTACTGCAAAGTTGGGAGACATAGAATATGCCTGGTGCCTGGGGTCAAAGCAAACCAGAGGAACTAATCCTGTAAGTAAATGGTGAGGCTAAGGGACTCCCAGCAGCTGACAGAGCCATTTTGCTGTGGGGAACTCCCTTATTCCTTACGTGCACTTTAAGGATTTCTCCACCTCTGTTTACTTAACAAAAGGGACAATGAATGCATTAATATGTGGATATTATAGATTTTTTCTTGGGGATGATCTAGGGTGAATGTGTATCTAAAAATGATTTTTTTTTTATTTTAACCATCTCGTATCTAAATGGGTTTCTAAAGCATTGCACTATGTTACAGTTAAAAGTTGGGTTTAAACAATTGTTTAGTTTGATTTCAGGTAGTTCATGCTAGGAAACTTAAATACTTAGGATAAAAAATAATTAAAGAGTTTTAATTTTGAACTAGGCAGCCTGAAAAACATTTCACTAGATATACCAGTGCATTAACTTGGGAAGAGATAATAAATTATGATATGGTATCTATTCCCATCAGTGTGTAAGATTTTAAAAAATGGTACTAAATTAAAACGTTGGTCTGGCTTATTGAAATGACATTAATTAGCAACAGTCTTGGAAATTTTTAAAGCTTAATTTCGGATACACATGGTAGTGTGTGGTTCTTTTTAAAAAATTTTCAGCCAATTTAATGTAACTTAATACTATTAGAAAGTTCATAACAAAGAAAGGGGCTTAAGGATCCTATAGAAACTTCTTCTGATGGTGGCTTTAATATTATCAAAAAATGATCCTATTTTCAGTTTTGTGTGAGCAAGTTTTTCTAGTGTAGAAAAATCTAAAGATATAAAATTTTGAGAATTACATCTTAAACTTGCATCAAAATTTTCAACATCCAAACCTGGAAATTATGACTTATAGCTAAAATGCCTTAGGCCTGAGGTTTCTACTACGAATTCCAGTCTTTTCAGTTTTCCAGACCTCAGCAAGGACTTAAGTTGATATGCAAATAAAAGAAGCCTGCAGCACTCAGCAGGAGACAGATAAAAAAGAGTAAATGTGTCTTTTTACCTGAACTCAAACTAGACCTAACCAAAAAATTATATTATACGGTATTTACTAATTACTGGCCAGTCATCTTTTTTAGGACTCTTGCTTTTCTTAGATTCTGTATTTTTTTTTTGAACTCATGATCTTGATTCTGCTGATGGGTTAATGTTTTCTGATCAGTTCTATTTTTGATCGACTCTGGAGTTTTTAGCATTTCAATGGAGATTTCACCTGAAAAAGCTACAAGGCTTTTATTATTGTGTTATGTGTTACATTTGTGTTACGTGTTGTATGTTGGTATGTCTGTATGTGTGTATGTCCATATATCATGCAGTGATATGACAATTGACAGATGAGGAGCACTCATGAAAAATTTAAGAATGTATCCAAATGTCTTTGATTCACGTGATTCATATGTTTTAATTCAAATTGGGTAAACAGATAAAAATAAAGATGTCTTTAAAATTAGGCCAATAAGTTTTCTAGGTTTTCAAAAAGGCCCTAATAAAATGTAGATGTCTATAAAATAATCTGCCTAAATTCAGAAATTTACAAGTATTGTATTGAAATGTGAACAGAAAGAGGTTAGTAGATGAAAAAGAGAAACTAAAAGGTTCCAGATATAGATCTAATAGAGGAAAAATGTGTTTCTGGATAAGAGAGTCTATATGATTAAGTAATTAAAGGGGTTTAAGTAAATAATAAAAAAAGGTTTGTGTAACTTGGTTATATGTGTAAGTTTTGAGCAAGTAATCTTAAAAAAATAAACAGCTGGTAAAACAAGTACTGTTTTTATAAAATTGTGCCATGTTATTTCTTTAAAATCTAAACTTGTTTAATACAAAAACATCAATGTAATTGTGGTGTTAATGTGTTCATATCTTCCAGGTATACAAGTCTGTAAGGTAGAAGCTTCCAAAGACCATTGTATCAAGCTGGTGTTCTAAGGTTGTATGGTAATTCTAGGCTTAAAAGAAAAACATGTTGGAGATTTATGTATATCATTTGTGTTCTATAATTGAACTTGTTATCAATAAGATATGTACAGTTCCATGTTACTTTTTACACTGAGATGCAATTTAAAAGTATTTTTAACTTAATGAGAGCCAAATCTGTGAAGGTTTTATTGTAAACACTAAGGTAATACCCATTCATTTACATGTGAAAACTGTTTTCTTCAGGCTTCACAAAGAGGTGTCCTGAGACAAAGACTTTCCTGATATTCAGGGCAACATAACAATAGGTAATCAAAAGGCCCAAAGCAGGGTTTCTCCACTGAGACTTTACTGGCTACAATGATATCTGAGTTTTCTGAGATGCTTGCCATTCCCTTCAGCTATCCAGTATATGGCCATGTCACAGATCTTGGAAGTGGTTCATATATTGGACACAAAATCATGAGCCTATTCTGGAGAGTGGCCAGAATTCAGGAAGAAAACAGGAACGTAGGAAGATAGTTGGTGTTGCCCATTGATAAGGCAAGCCACACTCCATTTATAAATTGTGCCGGATGAATGCTGGGAAGTTTTCTCCTTGAGAGGATACACCCATTGAGGCATTCTCTTTACTAATGTCTACAACCACGGACACAGTGGGATACACAGACCTAAAAACACTCGCCTTGTCAAAGGACTAACTAGAAACACTCCACTCCAAACCAAACACACCCCCTTTCCTAACTATTCTCAGAACAAAAGAAAAAACCACAAACCCATACCCACAACCACAAAGGCACCTCCTTCCCCCAAGTAGGTCTGGAACTATCCAGAGTGTCCTCTGACCGGAGGGCCATACTATGTTCCCCAGAAATTGTCTGTCCTGTCTCAGATCTGGGCTCCTTGGTCAACTCTGTGAAGTTTTCAGGAGCCAGCAGTGAGCCTCTACCTGTTTTCTCCGGAAGGGCCGCTCTTCAGAATTTTTCTGGAATTTGGCCATTCTCACATAAGTAGGTGCCACAAAAGACTGACTCTGTCCTCGGAAAATCCAAACAAGTGAGAACACTGGAACTGGTGCTGGGACTGGGTCTTGGTGCCTGGCTTCCTGGAACCCAAATTTGGAGAGTTCCATCAACAAGGATGTGAGGTGAGGTCACTTCCTTTAGTAACTGAATGAGGTCACTGCCTTGGCAACCAATTTGTCCTAACATTTGCTTCCTAAGGTCTCATAACATGGAGGATGTCCCTACTACCTGTGACACTTTCACAAGTTAGAATAGTATAGAAACCATAGTCACCTGGGAACAGCTCTCCACAAAGGCCTAGTTTGGTTCATCTCCTCTACCTTAAGAAGAGAGAATCTGATTCAGACACAACCCTTCATCCTGACCAGGTTGTTTGCCATGGAAGATGCCTTTTGCTCTATCATGTCCTTCATAGCTGCCTACATCTTCTCCAGGGATCATTTCTGCATGGAACTTTGAAGTTTTCAGCAGGTGGAAGATCCCCTGCATTCCTGTATTGTAAGACCAAACCTTTCCCTGCTTTTCTGAACACTTAGATTGAGGGAACAGTGTATGGTTAAGGTTAATAATATGTTCAATTAAAACCAAAATACTCCCACATGGCCCTCATTTTCTTCCATGTAGACATTCATCATAACCTCTGGCTGGAGGTTTCCATAAGGGGCGCAGCCCAAGACAGTGTCCAAAATAAGTTCCCTTTCCCCTCATTTTCCTAAAGTCAGGGTTTCCTGGACACCCTTCCTGTAAACCAGGATTGATCAAATAGGCCTGCCAGTAATACTGCTCTGTTTCTTCATTTTGAAGCCTACTGACTGTGAGGTATAGATTCTTTATGTGATTTGGAGTCATGTGAGAACCCAAGCACTGCTGCAGGGATTTGAAAAACTCATTTGTCTCAAAGGATCCCTCTACTTACTTGATGGAGGTCAGGAACCTAACAGAGGAAGCAAGAGACTTCATCCACAATGACTGATCTTTTTGCCATTTTGGTTTTGGATGCACACATGGGATCTTTCTTTAGATCCATCAGGTGCTGAAAATCAAAGCCACAGCCTCTCTCAGAGCCGAAAGGATGATTCAGACACATCCCTTTCCAAAGCAATTAAGCAAAGAGCCACAGGTGATGCTCATTCATTTCCAATTGAAAGCAGTTTTTTTCAGGCTTCACAAAATGGTGGCCTGAGGAAAAGACCTTCCTGACATTCAGGTCAACAGAACAGTAGGTTAGCAAAAGGCACAAAGCAGGGTTTCTCTACTGAGACTTTACTGGTCACACTGATATCCGAGTTTTCTGAGATGCTCCCAATTCCCTTTATCTATCCAGTACATGGCCATGTCACAGAACTCGACAGAGGTCCATATCTTGGACAAAATAACATGAGCCTATTCTGGAGAGTGGCCAGAATTCAGGAAGAAAACAGGAACTAAGGAAAGAAGTAGGTGTTGCCCATATAAGGCAAGCCACAGTCCATTCATAAATTGGGCAGGATGTGTGCTGAGATGCTTTCTACTAGACAGGACACATCCATTGATGCATTCACTTTTCTAATATCTACAACCACGGAAAAAGTGGGAAACACAAACATAGAAACACTCGCCATGTCAAATGACTTACCAAAAACAGTCCACTCCAAACCAAACATACTGCCTTTCCTACCTATTCTCAGAACATGATACAAAACTACAAATTCACACCCACACCCACAAAGGCACCTCCATTACCCAAGTAGGTCTGTGACTATCCAGAGTGTCCTCAGACTGGTGGGCCTTACTCTGCTCCCTCGAAATGGACTTTCCTGTCTCAGATCAGGTCTCCTTTACCAACTCTGTAAAGTTGTCAGCATCAATCAGTGAGTCACTACCTGCTTTCTCAGGAAAGGCCCCTCTTCAGAGCTTTCCTGGCATTTAGCCATCCACACATCAGTATGTACCAAGAAAGACCGACTTTGTCCTTGGTAAATCCAAACAAGTGAACCCACTGGGACTGGGACTGGGACTGGCTCTGAGTGCCTGGCTTCCTGGATCCCAAGTTCAGAGAGTTCCATCACCAAGGAAGTGAGGTAGGTCACTTCCTTCAGGAACCGAATGAGGTCACTATCTTGGCAACCACTTTATCCTAAATTTGCTTCCAAGGGTCCCATGAGAGAGAGGCTGCCCCTACTTCCTGTGTCACATTCACAAGATAGAATGGTATATCAACCATAGGCACATGTTAACAGCTCTCCACACAGACCTGGTTTGGTCCATCTTCTCTACATTAAGAAGAGAGAGGCTTATTCAGACACATCGCTTCATCCTGACCAGGTATTTTACCAAGGAAGATATCTGTTGCTCTCTCAGGTTCTTCATAGCTGCCTACATCTTCTCCAGGGTTTATTTCTGCATGGAACTTGAGGTTCTCAACAGGTGGAAGATCCCCTATCTACCTGTATTATAACACCAACTCTGTCCCTGCTCTTCGTAAAGTTAAATTGAGGGAACAGTGCATGGTTAGGGTTAATAGCATGTTCGATTTGGGTTAGGAATCATTCTGTGAGATGAATAATGGTATTGGGAACCTCCGATATTACAAGCATATATAGGTGTAATATAAGTATGAAAACAGAAATCTAGGAAAGATTTCAAACCCAGATGAACATTGGGCCCTTGATTGGGATACTTAGCTTTGAATTATTTCCGCAAAGTTGTCTCAGATAAATCGATATACAATGGTATAGGACCTTGTACCTTGGATGACTGAATGAGGAAGAGATCGTCCAGACAAAAAGAGATAGTTCGAAAAGTTATTTAGATATAGGGTTTTGGTTAGAGAGTGAATGTAAATGTCAGCATATGTGAAGAGTCAGTCACAGTGATAAACTGGGGAAAATGTGTAGGAAAGCAGATATCAATAGAGACATTAGGAAATCAGGGAAAGTACAAAGTGAGTGATAGGATAAGATGTTTTTAACATGGTTGAGTTTGAATATATAATCTTAGGAAGAAACAAATATGTAGTCACCAATGGGAATGATATTTAAGATCATTAGTTAATCAGGACATGGATGTTGTTAGTAATACATGCTCACATTAAATTTAGGCTTTGGTACAATCATAAGGGTGTCCTTTGCATTTTTTGTCAGGAATATTACTGTGTTGAAATGTAAATGTATATCAGGTGACTACAGTATTTCTTCAACTATTTCTGAAAGCAACATTTTAAGACTGATAAGTTAGTATTGGGGACACAAGTACGTGTACCCTGTGCCTATGATTATAAAGATGATGCCTTAATAGACCATACTGTAAATAAATAATATAACTGGATCAAACTTTAAATAATTGATTGAATTGATATCTGAAAATATATAGGAAATCTTATATTGATATACATAAGTTCATTCTAACCAGTTATACATCTAATGGTAATTTTAGCATTATGGTTTATGATGAAGAGTGTGGGAGTTTTGCTTCAAAAATGATTATGGAAATCGAAAATAATATGTTTGGAAATAATCTCATGCAAAGAACACTCAAGAAACATGGAGGAATACATATGTGCTGAAGCAGCAAGTAATTGCAAGTGAACCAAATGCGTACAGATTTGTGAACTTGTGGATGAAAAGTATTATCCTATGATGTCCATAAACTGAAGAAATTGTAATGTACCAGTGTTGAATAAAAATGAACTTCAAAATACACATCATGTCCCATAGGATTTTACTTGCATTGATGTTAAACTGGGTCAGTTACTGTACAAATATTAGATTTGTAAGCACCATTCACCAAAGTTAGTTTTCAGTACTGGGAAATAAATATGTATTTCATGTGGATGAATATTTCTGAGAATAATCTTGTGAAAATTTGATTATAAATCCACATATAGGAACATGAGTTAAATTAATGAGTGTATAATAAGACACATATATTTCATATTTTGAATAATCTGGAGAAAAAAATATATATATATATATATAGATACAAACACAGACATTAAAATGTAGTAATATGTATGCCAATCAAAATTCATTATGAAATATATATCATCCTCATATCCAAAAATATTCTTTTTACTGAGCATGGATTTATGTATAATGCTGTTCATCTAGGAAATTCACCAATACGTTGAATTTTCAGTTCCATCAGTATTTAGGGGGAGTGATCTCTTCTCACAATCTGTATCATCCTAAAACAGCAAGCTCACAAGAATGTACGTGTGATACCAGGTAGGATACTAAATATGCATAATAAATTTCATGAGATGAATAGGCTACAGAGAAAGGGAGACAGAAATGTACATATGTGTTAACTTTAAAAACTCATGGAGAAGTATTACAATAAAAAGTTGACTAGATTTATAACACATACACTTGATAAAGCAGAAGGCAAGTCCTAGTATACACCATGCCTCCTATGTACGGCCTGTATTTCTATTCTGTTAGGTTTCTTTTTCTACATCATATTAAGATTAGTAGTCAGAGTCTAGTAGGGTATGGGTTAGTGACAGGGATTCAGTATTTCTAATGGAAAATAGGAAAATGAATCTAATGTGTATGCAAATATTTGCTAGACAAAAATCTTCCCACTGTCCTCCAAAACAATGCCTTGATATTTCCTTCGCCACAAGTAATACACAATTAGTGGAGAAGAGTTTGAAAATCTGTGAATATATATCTGGAAAAGAAAATGCTCAGGGGTTCACAACCTTGGAGGTGGTAGAGGAATTTCCAAAAGTAAGGTACAGGGTAAACACTCCACAAACATGGAACTCTGGTGGCCTAATGAGTTTTTGAGAAACTGCCTCTGAGTTTGGGCCCTTGAAAAATTTGTTGTTGTCAGGAGCTTTAGCTTCCTTTGTATTGAGACCATCAAACCTGGGTTGGCATCTATGTGACCTGGATGACATGGTTCCTTATATGCTATTGAACATGAGGAAGAAGTTCTGAATTTTCCCTTTGTTAGTAAACTGAGGACACTGGGGTCTAAGTGTCTAACCATGTGATCTGTGAAGCCATTTGGTCATACTCCACTTTTCGTGGTGTTTCTTACTGCTGCACTGGGAGTTTGGTATTGGCTTCACGTAATACAAGGAGAAAAACTGGGACACAGTGCTAGAGGGAGTACTCTCACGTGTAGTGGTTGAGGGTCTGCAGGAGAATGCACCAACCAGGCTTCTATCCCAAAAAGCTTGCACCCATGTCCATAGCAACCTGATTCTGAACATTGCCCTGAAACCTCTCCATATAACAAGGTCCCTTTACTTGTAAGGTTCTGCTGGCTGCAACATGTCAGTCACAAGTCATTCGGAAACCAATGGCAGAACCACGTGTCCCCACGACAGATGTTTTATCATACACCTGCCCACCACTGCTCTGGGCCCACTAATCAGCAGGCTCCAACTTTCTGGCACCTCTGTTCTCACCATTTTCATGAAACCCAGTCAATCAATGCAATGTCTGGTACACTCATGATCAGCAACAGATATCCAAAGGTTCTCCAGTGCCATCTGTTCATGGAAATTTAAAAAATTCATGGTATTTATCTAGCCAATTTTCAAGGATGAAGTTGGAGGCACTGTGGCTTTCAATTTATTCAGGAACCATGAAATGGTGAGGAAGCTTATTTCAATTAAAGCTCGGGAGAACTCTCAGAGGCAAGGTTTCCCAAAGAGTGGCCAAAAGGTCACATTAAGCCAGGCCCATTGAGGTCTACAATTGAGGTCCATGTGTGTTTTGACTCTCAACAATGGCTGCCACGTCTTTCTGAATAAAGTCATGTGATATCCTGCCTGAGATTCCCAGTGCTCTTTGGAAAGCTATCCTGAGCCTAGATCTCAGTCTCCAAGGGCAACTCTCATGTGTGGCCTCCTAAAATCCCAACACAATTCATGTCAATACTTCTCTGAGTTCATTTCAGTCTCTAAGGGGAATCACTCCAGAGTTGAAGTCCATGCGGACCCAGTCATTTCTTCCAACCACCACACAAATGACCACAATTAAACCAAAACACTCCCACATGGCCCTCATCTTCTTCAATATAAACTCTCATCATAACCTCTTGCTGGAGGTTTCCATGAGGGGCGCAGCCTAAGGAAGTGTCCAAAATAAGCTCACTTGCCCCTTATTTGCCTAAACTCAGTGTGGCCTGGAAACCCTTTCTGTGAACCAGATGTGATAAAATAGGCCTGCCATTAATACTGCTCTACTTCTCCAATTTGAGGCCTACTCTCTGTGGGGCATAGATTCTTTATGTGAATTGGGGTCATGAGAAAATCAAGCACCTATGGGCTACCCTCTGCAGGGCTTTGAAGAACCCATTTCAGTGAGTCGAGGAATTGGACCAAATGTTCTTTAGATATAGGGTTTTTGTTAAAGAGTGAAAGTAAATGTCAGCATATTTGAAGAGTCAGTCACAGTGATGAACTGGGGAAAATGTGTAGGAAATCAGATATCAATAGAGACATTAGGAAATCAGGCAAAGTACAAAGTGAGTGATAGGATTAGACATTTTTAACAGGGTTCAGATTCAATATTTAATCTTAGGAAAAAACAAATATGTAGTCACCAATAGGAATGATATTTGAGATCATTAGTTAATCAGGACTTGGATGTTGTTAGTAATACATGCTCACTTTCAATATAGGCTTTGGTACAATCATAAGTGTGTCCGTTGCATTTTGTGTCAGGAATATTACTGTGATAAAATGTGTATGTATATCAGGTGACTAGAGTATTTCTTCCACCAATTCTTAAAGCAATATTTTAAAGACTTATAAATTAGTATTTGGGATACAAATAGGTATACCATCGGTCTATGAATATAGAGATGATGCCTTAATAGACCATACTGTGAATAAATAATATAACTGGTTCAAACTTTAAATAATGGATTGAATTGATATCTGAAAATATATAGGAAATTTTATATTGATATACATAAATTCATTCTAACCAGTTATACATCTAATGGTAATATTAGCATTATGGTTTATCATGAAGAGTGTCTGAGTTTTGCTTCAAAAATGATTATGGAAATCAAAAATAATGTGTTTAGAAAGAATCTTATGAAAAGAACAGTCAAGAAACATTGAGGAATACATGTGTTCTGAAGTAGGAAGTGATTGAAAGTGAACCAAATGCCTATAAATTTGTGAAATTGTGGATGAAAGGATATATCCTATAATGTCCATAAACTGCAGAAATAGTAATGTATCAGTGTGGAATAAAAATGAACTTCAAAATACACATCATGGTCCCATAGGTGTCTACTTGCATTGATGTGAAACTGGGTCAGTCACTGTGGAAATATTACTATTTGTATGCACCATTCACTGAATTTAGTTTTCAGTACTAGGAAATAAATATGTATTTAAGGTGGATGAATATTTCTAAGAATTATTTTGTAAAAATTTGATTATAAATCCACATACACACACATGAGTGAATTTAGAAAGTGTATAATAAGACACATATATTTCATATTTTGGAAAATCTAAAGAGTAGATATCTATATCTATATAGATAGATAGATAGATAGATAGATAGATAGATAATTAGATACTCACATACACAGACATTAAAATGTAGCAATATATATGCCATTCGAAAATCATAATAAAATAGATATCATCCACGTATCCAAAAATATTCATTTTACTGAACATTTATTTATGCATAATACTGTTCATCTAGGAAATTCACCCATAGGTAGAATTTCCAGTTCCATCAGTATTTAGAGGGAGCGATCTCTTCTCACAATTTGTATCTTCCAAAATAAGCAAGCTCACAAGAATGTACATGTGATACCAGGTAGAATTCTAAAGATGCATTAAAAAATACATGTGATGAATAGGCTACAGAGAAAGTGAGACAGAAATTTACATATGTGTTAATTTTAAAAACTCATGGAGAAGTATTACAATGAAAAGTTGACTAGATTTATAACACATACCATTGATAAAGCCGAAGGCAAGTCCAAGTATACACCATGACTCCTATGAAAGGCCTGTATTTCTATTCTGTTAAGTTTCTTTTTCTCCATCATATTTGGATTAGTAGTCAGAGTCTAGTAGGGTATGGGGTAGGGTCAGGGATTCAGTATTTCAAATGGAAAATAGGAAAATGAATCTAATGTGTATGCAAATATGTGCTACACAAAAATCTTCCCACTCTCATCCAGAACAATGCTTTGACATTACCTTCGCCCCAAATAAGAAACAATTAGTGGAGAAAAGTTAGAAAATCTGTGAATACATATGTGGAAAGGAAAATGCTCAGGAGTTCACAAACTTGTAGGAGGTAGAACGGGTTACAAAAAGAGAGAGGGTAAACACTCCACAAACATGGAGCTCTGCTAGCCTTTTTGAGAAACTGCCTCTGAGCTTGGGCAGTTAAAATATATGTTGTTGTCAGGAGCTTTAGCTTCCTTTGTAGTGAGACCATCAATTCTGGGTCTCCATCTATGTGACCTGGATGACATGGTTTTTTATTTTCTAGTGAACATGAGGCAGCAGTGCTGAATTCTCTCTTTGTAGGTAAACTTTGGCCACTGGGGTCTAAGTATCTAACTGTGTTGTCTGAAAAGCCATTTGGTCATTATCCACTTTCGTGGTGTTTTTTACTGCTGCACTGTGAGTTTGGTATTGGCTTCACGAAATACAAGGAGTTCTACTGGGACACAGTGCTGGAGGATGTACTCTCACGTGTGGTGGGTTACTAAAATGCACCAGTGGGGCTTCAATCCCACATAGCTTTTCAACTTGACAATAGCAACCTGATTCTGGACATTGGCAGGAATCCTCTCCATATAATAAGATGCCTTTACATACAGTCTGCTGGCTGTACCATGTCAGTCACAAGTGATTTCTAAGCCAATGGCAGATCCACGTGGCCCCACCAGAAATGTTTTTTTCACACACCTACACTCCACTGCTCTAGGCCCACTAGTCTGCAGGCTCCAACTTTCTGGCATCTATGTTCTACACTTTTTCCATGAAACCCAGTCAATCAAGGCACTGTCTGGTACAGTCATGATCAGCAACAGGACATCCAGAGGTTCTCCAGTGCAACCTGGTCATGGTAATTTCAAAAAATTCATGGTATTTATCTAGATATTTTTCAATAATGAAGTTGGAGGCACTGTGGGATTCAATTTATACAGGAACCATTAAAAGGTGAGGAATCTCATTTCAATGAAAGGTCTGGAGAACTCTCACAGGCAAGGCTTCCCAAAGAGTGGGCAAAAGGTCACATGAAGCCAGGCCCATTGAGGTCTACAATGTGAATTCCATGTGTGTTTTGACTCTCAACTATGGCTGACAATCTTTCAAAATAAAATCTTGTGATATCCTGGCTGAGATTCCCAGTGCTCTGTGGAAAGTCACCCTGGGCCTAGATCTCAGTTTCCAATGGCGAATCTCATGCTTGGCCTCCAAAAATCTCAACACAATTCATGGCAATACTTCTCTGAGCTCAGTTCCACAACTCAGTCTCTAAGGGGAATCACAACAGAGTTCAAGCCCAGGTGGACCCAGGCATCTCTTCCAATTGCCACACAAATGACGACAATTAAAACCAAAACACTCCCACAGGGCCCTCTTCTTCTTTTATATAGACACTAATCATAACCTCTAGCTGGAGGTTTCCATGAGGGGCACAGCCCAAGACAGTGTCAAAAATAATCTCACTTGCCCCTCATTTGCCTAAAGTCAGGGTGGCCTGGACAACATTCCTGTGAAACAGAAGTGATCATATAGGACTGCTGTTAATACTGCTCCACTTCTCAAATTTGAGGCCTACTGACTGTGGGGTATAGATTCTTTGTGTGAATTGGAGTCATGAGAAAACGCAAGCACCTATTGTCCAGGCTCTGCAGGGCTTTGAAGAACTCATTTGACACAAATGATCCCTATTCTCACTTGATGGAGGTCATTAATATTACAGAGGAAGGCGAGAGGCTTCATGTACAATGACTGATCTATTTTTCCATTTTGGTTTTGGATGCCCACATGGGATCTTTCTCTAGATACATCAGGTGCTGAAAATCTAAACCACAGGCTCACACAGGGCCAAGAGGCTGATTCAGACAAATCCCTTTCCAAAGCAATGAAGTAAAAAGCCACAGGTGATTCCCATTCATTTCCATTTGAAAACTCTTTTCTTCAGGCTTCACTAAGGTTTGGCCTGAGGCAAAGACCTTTCTGACATTCAGAGCAACAGAACAATAGGTAATCAAAAGCCCCCAAGCAGGGTTTCTCCTAGGAGACTTTCCTGGTTACTCTGATATGTGAGTTTTCTGAGATGCTCGCCATTCCCTTCAGCTATCCAGTACATGGCTATGTCACAGAGCTTGGAGGTGGTACGTATCTTGTACAAAAATACATGATACTAATCTTTAGAGTGGCCAGAATTCAGGAACAAAATGAGAACATAGGTAGATAGCAGGTGTTGCCCATGGATAAGGCAAGCCTCAGTCCATTCATTAATTGGGAAGGATGCATACTGGGAAGTTTTCTACTAGACAGGACACACCCAATGAGCTATTTTCTTTTCTAATATCTACAAAGAAAAACACAGTGGGATACACAGACACAGAAACAGTCTCCTTGTCCAATGACTTACTAGAAACAGTCCACTCCATACCAAACAAACCTCCTTTTTTACCTATTCTCAGATCATGAGAAAAAACCACAAACACAAACCAACACCCACAAATGCACCTCCTTCTTCCAAGTAGGTCTGTGACTATCTGGAGTGTCCTCTGACTGGTAGGACATACGATGTAACCCAGAAATGGCCTTTCTGTCTCAGATCTGGTCTCCTTCGTCAAATCTGTGAATTTGTAAGGAGGCAGTGGTGAGCCAATTCCTATGCTCTCAGGAAAGACCCCTCTTCAGAGCTTTCTTGGTATTTGGCAACCCTTACATCAGTAGGTACCAAGAAAGACTGACTCTGTCCTTGGTAAATCCAAAGAAATGAGCCCACTGTGACTGCGACTGGGACTGGCTCAGGGTGCCTGGCTTCCTGGATCACAAAATTCAGAGACCTCCATCACCAAGGAAGTGAGGTGAGGTCACTACCTTCAGAAAATGAATGAGGTCACTGTCTTGGCCACCACTTTGTCCTAACAGTTTCTTCCTATTGTCTCCTGACATGGAGGCTGCCCTACTTCCTGTGATACTTTCACATGTTAGAATGGTATAGAAACCATAGTCACCTGGGAACAGCTCTCCACACAGGCCTAGTTTGGTCCATCTTCCCTACATTAAGAATAGAGAGGCTGACTCAGACACATCCTTTCATCCTGACCATGTTGTTTGCCATGGAATATGACTTTTGTTCTCTCAGGTCCTTCATAGCTGCCTGCATCTTCTCCAGGGATAATTTCTGCATGGATTTTGAGGTACTCAGCAGGTGGGAGATCTCCTAACTTCCTGTATTGTAATACCAATTTTGTCCCTGCTCTTCTGTAAAGTGAGATTGAGGGAATATTGTATGGTCAGGGTTAATAGCATGTTCGATTTGGGTTGGAAATCATTCTGCTGGATGAATAATTGTATTGGGAACCAGCGATATTTATAAGAATATAGAGGGAAAACATAAGTATGAAAACAGAAATCTAGGTACTATTTGAAGCCCAGAAGGATTTGGACCCTTGATTGGGATCCTTAGCTTGAGTTATGTTTTGCACCGAGGTCTCAGTTAAATTGATATACAATGGCATAAGACCCTGTACCTCAGATGATTAAATGTAGAAGAGAACATCCAGTCAAAAAGGGATTGTGTGTAGGATTAGGAAGATAGTCAGTAGGTTTAGGAGGAAGAGTGAGTCTAGGATTTGGACCAAATGTTCTTTAGCAATACGGTTTTGGTTAGAGAGTGAATATAAATGACACCATATGTGAAGAGTCAGGCACAATGATGAACTGGGGAAAATATGTAGGAAAGCAGACATCAATAGAGACATTAGGAAATCTGGCAAAGTATAACATGATAGGATTAGAGATTTTCAACAGGGTTGAGGTTGAATACATAATCTTAAGAAGAAACAAATTTGTAGTCACCAATAAGATTGACATTTGAGAGCATTAGGCAACCTGGACATGGATATATTTAGTAATCCATGTTCACATTCCATTGAGGCTTTGGTACAATCATAAGGGTGACCTTCACATTTTGTGTCAAAAATATTACTGTGATAATATGTATATGAAGATCAGGTGACATGAGTATTTCTTCCACCATTTCTGGGGGAAATATTTTGAAAAGATATAAATTAGTACTGGGGATACTAATAGGCTTACCCTGTGTTCATGAATATAGAGATGATGCATTAATAGACCATAATGTGAATAAATTATATGACTGGTTCCAAATTTAAATAATGGATTGTATTGATATCTGAAAAAATAGAAGAAATCATTTATTGATATACATACATTCATTCCAACCACTTACATATCTAATGGTTATCTTAGGGTTACCGTTTATCATGAATAGTGAATGAGTTTTGCTTCAAAAATGATTATGGAATCGAAAATAATGTGTTTAGAAAGAAGTCTAGTGAAAAGACGAGTCAAGAAACATGGAGAAATATAAGTGTTCTGAAGGAGGAAGTGATTGAAAGTGAACCAAATGTTTATAAATTTGTGAATTTGTGAATGAAAGGATATATTTTATGATGTCTATAAACTGAAGAAATAATAACGTACAAGGTTTGAATAAAAATGAACTTTAATAAACACATCACATCCAATAGGAATCTACTTGCATTGATGTTAAACTTGGTCAGTTACTGTAGAAATATTACGATTTGTAAGCACCCTTCCCTGAAGTTAGTTTTCAGTACTAGGAAACAAATATGTATTTCAGTGGATGTATATTTCTGAGAATAAACTTGTTAAAAGTTGATTATAAATCCACATATATGAATATGAATGAATTCAGGCGGTGTATAAGAAGACACATATATTTCATATTTTGGTAAATCTGGAGAATATATATATATATAGACACACAAACACACACACATTATAATGTAGCAATATATATGCCAACTGAAATTCATCATGAAAAATAACTCATCCGCATATCCCAAAATATTCATTTTACTGAACAGTAATATATGTATAGTGTTGTTCATCTAGGAAGCTCCCTCATGGGTTGAATTTTCTGTTAAAACAGCGTTTAGGAGGAGTGATCTTTTCTCACAATTTGTATCTGCCAATTCAGCCACCTCACAAGAATGTACATGTGAAACCAGGTAGGATTCTATTTGTGCATATAAAAATACATTTGCTTAATAGGCTACAGAGAAAGGGAGACAGGAATTCACATATTTCTTAACTTTAAAAACACATGGAGAATTATTTCAACAAATAATTGACTAGATTTATAACTCCTACCGTATATCATGCAAAAGGTAAGTCCAACAATACACCATGCTTCCTCTGAAATGCTTGTATTTCTATTCTGTTTGGGTTATTTTTCTCCATTATATTAGGATTAGTAGTCAGAGTTTAGTAGGGTATGGGTTAGTGTCAGGGATTCAGTATTTCAAACAGAAAATTGTAAAATGAATCCAATGTTTATGCAAATATGTGCTAAACAAAATCTTCTCTCTCTCATCCAGAACAATGACTTGACATTCCCTTCGCCACAAGTAAGTCAGAATTAGAGGAGAAGAGTTAGAAAATCTGTGAATATATATTTAGAATGGAAAATGCTCAGGAATTCACAACCTTGGAGTTGATAGAGCAGTTTCCAAAAGTAAGTGACATGGTAAACACTCCACAAACATGGAGATCTGCTGGCCTAAACACTTCTTGAGAAATTGCCTCTGAGCTTGGGCACTTGAAATATATGTTGTTTTCAGGAGCTTTAACTTCCGATGTAGTGAGACCATCAAAGCTAGGTCTGCATCTATGTGACCAGGAGGACATGGTTTCTTATTTTCCAATGACCATGAGGCAGCAGTACTAAATTCTCTCTTTGTAGCTAAATTGTGGCCACTGGGGCTAAGTGTCTCCCCATGTGGACTGTGAAGCCATTTGGTCATCCTCGACTTTTCGTTTTGTTTCTTGCTGCTGCACTGGGAGTTTGGTATTTGCTTCAAGAAATACAAGGAGTTCAAGTGGGACACAGTGCTGGAGGGAGTTCTGTCACGTGTGGTGGGTCAGTGTCTGCATGAGAATGCACCAACTAGGCTTCTATCCCACATAGCTTGCCCCTTGACCATAGCAACCTGATTCTAAACATTGCCGTGAAAAATCTCCATATAACAAGATGCCTTTATATAGAAGGGTCTGCTGGCTGCACCGTGTCTGTCTCAAGGAATTTGAAAGTCAATGGCAGATCCACATGGCCCCACCAGAGATGTTTTATCACACACCTGCACACCACTGCTCTAGGCCCACTACTCAGCAGGCTCCAACTTACTGGCATCTCTGTTCTACACGATTTTCATGATACCTAGTCAATCAAGGCACTGTCTGGTATACTCATGATCAGCAACAGGACATCCAATGGTTCTCCAGTGCCACCTGGTCATGAGAATTTCTAAAATTTTATGGTATTTATCTAACTATTTTTCACAGATGAAATTGTTGGTACTGTGGGTTTCAATTCATTCAGGATCCATTAAATGTTGAGGAAGCTCATTTTAATGAAGGATCTGGAGATCTCTCAGAGGCAAGGCTTCCCAAAGAGTGGCCAAATTGTCACATGAAGCCAGGCCCATTGAGGTCTACAATGTGAGGTCATGTGTGTTTTGACTCTCAACGATGGCTGCCAAGTCTTTCAGAATAAAACCTGTGATATCCTAGCTGAGATTCCAAGTGCTCTCTGGAAAGCCTCCCTGGGCCTAGACCTCAGTTTCCAAGGGCGACTCTCATGTGTGGCCTCCTGAAATCCCAACAACATTCATGGCAATACTTCTCTGAAGTTAGTTCCAAATCTCATTCTCTAAGGGGAATCACATCAGAGTTCAAGCCCAGGTGGACCCAGTCATCTCTTCCAACTACCACACCAATGACCACAATTAAAACCAAAACACTCCCACATGGTTCTCATCTTCTTCCATATAGACACACATCATAACCTGTGGATGGAGTTTTCCATGAGGGGCACAGCCAAACCAGTGCCCAAAATAAGCTCCCTTGCCCCTCATTTGCCTAACGTCAGGGTGGATTGGACATGCTTCCTGTGAACCAGGAGTGATCAAATAGGCCTGCCGTAAATGCTCCACTTCTCCACTTTTTGGCCTTCTTACTGTGGGGATTATATTCTTCTTTTTCTAAATTTTTTTGGAAATTTAATTGGAAAGTTAAAAAAATTGTTTTGCAGAATGTTAAATTTCTAATGGCAAAGCCTTCACCTTGTTTGTGAAGGAAACCTTGATGCCTTGCCAATCTGGTAACATGGAGACACTCAAAATTTTCTTTTACATACTACATGGATGAATGGCTACAGCTCATAGTTTTTTAAAACTGAAAGGCAGATACCAGCAAGTAAGATAACAAATAAAAGACAATTTTATTAAAAAATAAAGTTGTTAAATGACTCAAATATTGGAAATTCAATTCTTTTTATTTTTGGTTGTTCAAAACATTATAAAACTCATGATATATCATCTTTCATACATTTGACTCAATTGGGTTATGAACTCCCATTTTTACCCCAAATACAAATCGCAGAATCACATCAGTTACACACTCACGTTTTTACATAATAGCATACTAGTTATTGTTGTATTCTGCTACCTTTCCTATCCCCTACTATTCCCCCTCCCCTCCCATCTTCCCTCTCTACCTCATCTGCTGTTGTTTAATTCTCTCCCTTGTTTTCCCCTCTTTAGCCTCACAACCTCTTATATGTAATTTTGTGTAACATTGAGTAGTCTCCTACCATTTCCATATGCTTTTCCTTCTCTCTCCCTTTCTCTCCCCCCACTCATCTCTGTTTAGTTTTAATATTTTTCTCATGTTCTTCCTCCCTGTTCTCTTCTTATTTGCTCTCTCTATATAAAAGGAAACATTTGGCATTTGTTTTTTAAGGATTGGATAGATTCGCTTAGCATAATCTATTCTAATGCCATTCATTTCCCTGCAAATTCTATGATTTTGTCATTTTTCAGTGCTGTGTAATACTCAATTGTGTATAGATGCCACATTTTTATTATCCATTCGTCTATTGAAGGGCATCTAGGTTGGTTCCAAAGTCTAGCTATTGTGAATTGTGCCGCTATGATCATCGACGTGGCAGTATCCTTATACTGCTCTCTATTAACATCCTCAGGGAAGAGTCTGAGAAGGGCGATATCTCGGTCAAATGGTGTTTCCATTCCCAGCTTTCCCATGAATCTCCATACTGCTTTCCATATTGTACTCACCAATTTGCAGTCCCACAAGCAGTGTACAAGTGTACCCTTTACCCCACATCCTCACCAACACTTATTGTTGTTCGACGTCATAATGGCTGCCAATCTTACTGGAGTGAGATGGTATCTTAGGGTGGTTTTGATTGCATTTCTCTGACTGCTAGAGATGGTGAGCATTTTTTCATGTACTTGTTGATTGATTGTATGTCCTCCTCTGTGAAGTGTCTGTTAAGATCCTTGGCCCATTTGTTGATTGGGTTATTTGTTATCTCATTGTTTAATTTTTTTGAGTTCTTTGTATATTCCTGATATTAGGGCTCTATCTGAAGTGTAAGGGGTAAAAATTTGTTCCCAGGATGTAGGCTCTCTATTTACCTCTCTTATTTTTTCTCTTGCTGAGAAAGATCTCTTTAGATTAAGTAAGTCCCATTTGTTTATTCTTTTTATTAACTCTTGGGCTATGGGTTTCCTATTAAGGAATTTGGAGCCCAACCCCACAGTATGTACATCGTAGCCAACTTTTTCTTCTATCAGATGCAGTGTCTCTGATTTTATATCAGGCTCCTTGATCCATTTTGAGTTAACTTTTGTGCATTGTGAGAGAAAGGGATTCAGTTTCATTTTGTTGCATATGAATTTCCAGTTGTCCCTGCACCATTTGTTGAATATGCTATCCTTCTTCCATTGCATGCTTTTAGGCCCTTTTTCAAATATAAGAAAGTTGTAATTTTGTGGATTTGTCTCTGTGTCCTCTATTCTGTACCATTGGTCCATCTGCCTGTTTTGATACCAGTACCACACTGTTTTTGTTACTATTGCTTTGTAGTACAGTTTGAACTCTGGATTCACACTTCCTGCTTAGAATTGCTTTCGCTATTCTGGGTCTTTTGTTTTTCCATATGAAATTCATGATTACTTTATTTATTTCTACAAGAAATGCCATTGGGTTTTTGATTGGCATCGCATTAAACCTGTAGAGAACTTTGGGTAATATCGCCATTTTGATGATGTTATTTCTGCCTATCCATGTACAGGGCATACTTTTCCATCCTCTAACATCTTCTTCTATCTCTCTCTTTAGGGTTCTGTAGATTTCATTGCATAAATCTTTCACCTCTTTGGTTAGGTTGATTCCCAAGTTTTTTATTTTCTTTGAGTATACTGTAAAAGGAGTGGTTTTCCTCATTTAAATTTCAGAAGTTTTGTTGCTGATATACAGGAATGCCTTAGATTTATGCGTGTTGATTTTATATCCTGCCACTTTGCTGAATTCATTTACTAACTCTAGCAGACCCTTTTGGGTCTGTTAAATATATTATCATGTCATCCAAAAATAGCGATAATTTAAGTTCTTCTTTTCCTATTTTTAAGTCTTTAATTTCTTTTGTCTGTCTAATTGCTCTGGCTAGTATTTCAAGAACTAAATCGAATAGAAGTGGTGGTAGATGGCATCCCTGTCTTGTTCCAGATTTTAAAGGGAATGCCTTCAGTTTTTCTCCATTTACAATGATGCTAGCCTGAGGTTTAGCATATATAGCTTTTACAATGTTGAGGTAAGTTCCTGTTATTCCTAGTTTTTATAGAGTTTTAAACATAAAGGGATGCTGTACTTTGTAGAATGCTTTTTCTGCATCTATCGAGATGATCATATGGTTCTTCTCTTTAAGTCTATTGATGTGGTGAATAGTATTTATTGATTTCCGTATATTGAACCAGCCTTGCATCCCTGGGATGAATCCCTCTTGATCATGATGCACAATTTTTTTATGTGCTTTTGTATTTGATTTGCCAGGATTTTATTGAGAATTTTTGCATCCAAGTTTATTAGAGATATTGGTCTGTAGTTTTCTTTCTTTGAAGTGTCTTTGTCTGGTTTTGGGATCAGGGTGATGTTGGCCTCATAGAATGAATTTGGAAGAACTCCTTTTTTTTCAATTTTTTGAAATAGCTTGAAAAGTATTGGTATTAATTCATCTTTGAACGTTTTGTAGAACTCTGCTGTATAACCATCTGGTCCAGGGTTTTTTTTGGTAGGTAGTGTTTTGAAGGTTTCTTCTATTTCTTCCTTTGTTATTGGTCTATTTAAATTTTGTGTGTCTTCCGGACTCAATCTGGGCAGATCATATGACATAAGAAATTTATCGATATCTTCATTATCTTCTGTTTTATTGGAATATAGGGTTTCAAAATACTTTCGAATTATCTTCTGTATTTCTGTAGTGTCTGTTGTTATATTGCCTTTTTTATCCCATATGTTAGTAATTTGAGTTCTCTCTCTGCTTCTCTTCATTAGCATGGCTAAGGGCCTGTCGATTTAATTTATTTTCAAAGAACCAACTTTTATTTGTTCAATTTTTTTGTTTCAATTTTGTTGATTTCTCCTCTAATTTTAATTATTTCTTGTCTTCTACTACATTTGTTGTTTTGCTCTTTTTTTTCTAGGTTTTTGAGATGTAGTGTGATATCATTTATTTGTTGTTTTTTTCTTTTTTTGAGGAAAGAATTCCAAGAAATGAATTTCCCTCTTAAAACTGCTTTCATTGTTTCCCACAGAATCCGGTATGTTGTGTCTGTATTTTCATTTGTATCTAAGAGATTTTGTTATCTCCTCCTTTATGTCTTCTGTAACCCATTGATTATTCAGTAACATATTGTTCATTTTCCATGTGATGTAGAATTTTTCCTTCCTTCTTCAATCATTAATTTCAAGTTTCATTCCATTATGATCAGATATGGTGCATGGTATTATCTCCATACTTTTATATTTACTAAGAGTTTCCATATGGCATAATATATGGTCTATATTTGAGTAGGACCAATGTGCTGCTGAGAAGAACATGTATCCACTTTATGATGTTTGATATATTCTATATATGTTGGTTAAGTCTAGGTTATTGATTGTGCTATTGAGTTCTATAGTTTCTTAATTCAGATTTTCTCTAGAGGATCTGTCCAATGGCGAGGGTTGTGTGCTGAAGTCACCCGTAATTATTGTGCTATAGCCTATATGACTCTTGAACTTGAGGAGAGTTTGTTTTATGACTTGGCACCACCATTGTTTGGTGCATACAAATTGATAATTGTTATGTCTTGTTGGTGAATGTTGCCTCTTAACAGTATATAGTGTCCTTCTTTATCACTTTTGATTAACTTAGGTTTTAAGTTGATTTTATTCGATATGAGTATGGCCACTCCTTCTTGCTTCCGAGGGCCAACAATGGCTGCGAAGTCTTTCAGAATAAAATCATGTGATTTCCTGGCTGAGATTCCCATTGCTCTGTGGAAAGCCACCTTGGGCCTAGATCTCAGTTTGAAAGGGTGACAATCATGCGTGGCCTCCTAAAAACCAACACAATTCATATCAATACTTCTATGAGGTACGTTCCAGAACTCAGGCTCTAAGGGGAATCACACCAGAGTTCAAGCCCAGGTGGACCAAGTCATGTCTTCCAACCCCCACACAAATGACCACAATTAAAACAAAAAAACTACCACATGGCCCTCATCTTCGTCCATAAAGACCCTCATCAAAAGTTCTGGATGGAAGTTTCCATGAGGGTTGCAACTAAAGACAGTTTTCAGAATAAGCTCCCTTGCTTCTAATTTCCCTAAAGTCAGGGTGGCCTGGACACCCTTCCTGTGAACCAGGAGTGATCAAAAAGGCCTGCCATTAATTCCGCTTTGTTTCTATAATTTGAGGCTTACTGAATGTCAGGTATAGATTTTTTATGTGATTTGGAGTCATGAGAAAATCCAAGCACATCTGGAGAGCATTCAAGAATTCATTTGACAAAGAGGATCCCTAATCTCACTTGAAGGGGGTCAGGAACCTAACAGAGAAAGGCAAGAATCCTCATCCACAATGACTGCTCTTTTTGCCATTTTGGTTTTGAATGCACACATGGGATCTTTCTTTAGATCCATCAGGTGCAGAGAATCGAAGCCACAGCCTCACACAGGGCCAAGAGGCAGATTCAGACAAATCCCTTTCCAAAGCAATTAAGCAAAGAGCCACAGGTGATGCCCATTTATTTCCATTTGAAATTTTTTTCTTCAGGCTTCACAAAGGGGTGGCCTGAGGCAAAGACGTTCCTGACATTCAGGGCAACAGAACCTTGATTGGTATACTGAGCTTGAATTATGTTCTGCACCGAGGTCTCAGATAAATCGATATACAATGGCATAGGACCGTGTACCTCGGATGATTGAATGTAGAAGAGAACATCCAGTCAAAAAGGGATAGTCTGTAGGATTAGGAAGATAGTCAGTAGGTTTAGGAAGAAGAGTGAGACTAGGAGTTGGACCAAAAGTTTTTTAGCAATAGGGTTTCAGTTAGAGAGTGAATGTAAATGTCAGCACATCTGAAGAGAAAGTCACAATGATGAACAGGGAAAAATATGTAGGAAAGCAGATATCAATAGAAAGATTAGGAAATCAGGCAAAGTATAAAGTGAGTGATAGGATTAGACATTTTCAACAGGCTTGAGGTTGAATATATAATCTTAGGAAAAAACAAATATGTAGTAATCAATAGGATTGACATTTGAGAGCATTAGGCACCCTGGACATGGATGTTTTTAGTAATCCATGGTCACTTTCCATTTAGGCTTTGGTACAATCATATGTGTGACCTTTGCATTTTGTGTCCAGAATACTACCGTGATAAAATTTATATGTTGATAAGGTGACATGAGTATTTCTTCCACCATTATGGGGAGTAATATTCTGGAAACTTATAAATTAGTACTGGTGATACAAATAGGTGTACCTTGTGTTGATCATTATTGAGATGTTGCATGAATAGACCAGATTGTGAATAAAGTATATAACTGGTTCCAACTTTAAATAATGGATTGAGTTTGCATCTGAAAATGTATTGGAAATCTTATATTGATATATATACAATCATTCCAACCAGTTATATATGTAATGGTAATATTAGGGTTACGGTTTATCGTGAAGAGTGAGTATTGCTTCAAAAATGATTATGGAATCAAAAATAATGTGTTTAGAAAGAAGTCTAGTGAAAAGACCAGTAAAGAAACATGGAGGAATACATGTGTTCTGAAGTAGTCAGTAAATGAGAGTGAACCAAATGCCTATAAGTTTGTGAAGTTGTGGGTGAAAAAATATATCCTATGATGTCCATATACTGAAAAAATAGTAATGTACCAGTGTTGAGTAAAAATGAACTTCAAAATACACATCATGTCCCATAGAAATCTACTTGCATTGATGTTAAACTGGGTCAGGTACTGTAGAAATATTAGGATTTGTATGCACCACCTACTGAACTTAGTATTCAGTAGTAGGAAACCAATATGTATTACAGGTGTATAAATATTGCTGAAAATAATCTTGTAAAAAGTGGATTTTGAACCCACATACATGAATATAAATGAATTTAGGGAGTGTATAATAAGACACATATTTTTCATATTTTTTTAAAATCTGGAGAATATATATACATATATATATATATAATATATATATATATAATATATATATATATATAATATATATACATATATATACATATATAATATATATATATATGTATATATATACACATATATATTTTTTTTCCAGATTTAAAAAAAATACATACACACACACACACACACACACATTAATATTTAGCAATATATATGCCAATCGAAATTCATCATGAAATATAATTCATCCACATATCCAAAAATATTCATTTTACTGAACATGGATTTATGTATAGTGTTTTTCACTAGGAAGCTCACCCATAGGTTGAATTTTCAGTCCCATCATTATTTAGGGAGAGTCATCTGTTCTCACAATTTTATATTCCAAAATCAGGGAGCTCACAAGATTGTCCGTGTGATACCAGGTAGGATATTATATATATATGTATTAAAAAAATACATGTGCTGAATAGGATACAGAGAAAGGGAGACAGGAATTTATATATGTGATAATTTTAAAAAATCATGGAGAAATATTACAATGAAAAGTTGACTAGATTTAAAAAACATACTCTTGATAATGCAGAAGGCAAATAGAAGTATACACCATGCTTCCTATGAAAGGCCTGTATTTCTATTCGGTTAGGTTTCTTTCTCTCCATGATATTAGGATTAGTAGTCAGAGTCTAGTAGGGTATGGGTTAGTGTCAGGGATTCAGTATTTCAAATGGAAAAAAGGAAAATGAATCTAATGTGTATGCAAAAATGTGATACACAAAAATCTTCCCTCTCTCATCCAGAACAATGCCTTGACATAACCATCGCTAAAAGTAAGACACAATAAGAGGAGAGGAGTTAGAAAATCTGAATATATATGTGGAATGGAAAATGCTCAGGAGTTCACAACACTGGAGGTGGTAGAACAGTTTCCAAAAGTAAGGGAGAGGGTAAACAATCCAGAAACATGGAGCTGTGCTGGCCTTGAGACTTCTTGAGAAACTTCCTCTGAGGTTGGGAACAAGAAATATATGTAATTGTTAGGAGATTTAGCTTCGTTTGTAGTGACACCATGAAATCTGGGTCTGCATCTCTATGACCTGGAGCACATGGTCCTTATTTTCTAATGAACATGAGGGAGCAGTTCTGAATTCTCTCTTTGTAGGTAAACTGTGGCCACTGGGAGCTAAGTGTCTTTCCGTGTGGACTGTGAAGCCATTTGGTGATCCTCCACTTTCCAGGGTGTTTCTTACTGCTGCACTGGGAGTTTGGTATTTGCTTCACGAAATACAAGGAGTTCAACTGGGACAAAATGCTGGAGGGAGTTCTGTCATGTGTGGTTGGTCAGGGACGCAAAGAGAATGTACGAACCAGGCTTCTATCCTACATAGCTTTCACCTTGACTATAGCAACCTGATTCTGAACATTGCCCTGAAACCTCTCCATATGACAAGATGCCTTTACATATAAAGGTCTCCTGCCTGCACCACGTCAGTCGCAAGTCTTTCGAAGCCAATGGAAGATCCAGGTGGTCCTACCAAAAATATTTATTTACACACCTACAGTCCACTTCTCTAGGCCCACTACTCATTAGGCTCCAAATTACTGGCATCTCTGTTCTACACCATTTTCACGAAAACCAGTCAATCAAGGCACTCTTTGGTACACTCATGATCAGCAACAGGAAATCCAAAGTTTATCCAGTGCCACCTGGTCATGGGAATTTCAAAAATTTTATGGTATGAATCTAGTCATTTTTCAAAAATGAAGTTAGAGGCACTGTGGGTTTCAATTAATTCAGGAACCATTAAATGGTGAGGAAGCTCATTTCAATGAAAGCTCTGGAGAACACTCACAGAAAAGCCTTCCAAAAGACTGGCCAAAAGGTCACATGAATCCAGACACATTGAGGTGTACAATGTGAGGTCCATATGTGTTTGGACTCTCAACTAGGGCTGCCAAGTCTTTAAGAATTAAATCATGTGATATCCTGGCTCAGAATCCCCGAGCTCTGTGGAAAGCCATCCTGGGCCTAGATCTCAATTTCCAAAGGCGATTCTCACGTGTGGCCTAGTAAAATCCCAAGAGAACTCACGACAATACTTCTCTGAGGTCAGATCCAGAACTCATTCTTTAAGGGGAATCACACCAGAGTTCAAGCCCAGGTGATCCGAGTCATCTTTTCCAACTACCACACAAATTACCACAATTAAAACAAGAACACTCCCATATGGCCCTCATCTTCTTTCATATTGACACTCATCATAATTTTGCTGGAGGTTTCCATGAGGGGAGCAGACCAAGACAGTGTTCAAAATAAGCTCCTTTGACCCTCATTTGCCTATAGTAAAGGTGGCCTGGACACCCATCCTGTGAACCAGGAGTGATCAAATAGGCCTGCCATTAATACCGCTCCAATTCTCCAATTTGAGGCCTACTGACTGTTTGGTTTAGATTCTTTATGTGAATTTTAGTCATGAAATAACCAAGCACCTATGGGCTAGCCTCTGCAGGTTTTGAAGAACTCATTTGACCCAAAGGATCCCTATTTTCACTTGATGGAGTTCAGGAACCTTACAGAGGAAGTCGAGAGACTTCATCCCAATGGCTGCTCTTTCTGCCATTTTTCCTTTAGATGCAAACATGGGAACTTTCTTTAGATCCACAGGTGCTGAGAATCTAAGCCTCAGCCACACACAGGGCCAGGGGGCTGATTCAGTCACATCCCTTTTCAAAGCACTTAAGAAAAGAGCCACAGGTATGCCCAATCATTTCCATTTGAAAACTGTTTTCTTCAGGCTTCACAAAGGGGTGGCCAGATGCAAAGAACTTCCTGACATTCAGGGCAACAGAACAATAGGTAAGCAAAAGGCCCAAAGCAGGGTTTCTCCTCTGAGACTGTCCTCGTCACACTGATATCTGAGTTTTCTGAGATGCTCGCCATCACCTACAGCTATCCAGTACATGGCTATGTCACAGAGCTTGGAGGTGGTACATATCTTGGACACAAAACCATGGGCCTATTCTTGAAATTGGCCGGAATTCAGGACAAAAATAGAAACTTAGGAAGGTAGCAGGTGTTGCTCATCAATAAGGCAAGCTACAGTCCATTCATAAACGGGGCAATATGAATGCTGAGAAGCTTTCTACTAGACACGACACATCCATTGATGAATTCTCTTTTCTAATGTCTACAACCACGGAAACAGTGGAATACACAGACATAGAAACACTCGCCCTGTGAAAAGACTTACTAGAAACAGTCCACTTCAAATGAAACAAACCGACTGTCCTACCTATTCTCAGAAAATGAGACAAAACCACAAACCCACAACCACACCCACAAAGGCACCTCCTTCCCCTAAGTAGGTCTTTGACTATCCGGAGTGTCCTCTGACTTGTAGGCCATAATACGTTCCCCCGAAATGGCCTGTCCTGTCTCAGATCTGGTCTCCTTGGCACACTCTGTGAACTTCTCAGGAGCCAACGGTGAGCCACTAACGACTTT
Organism: Callospermophilus lateralis; assembly: GCF_048772815.1. Classification (NCBI taxonomy): domain Eukaryota; kingdom Metazoa; phylum Chordata; class Mammalia; order Rodentia; family Sciuridae; genus Callospermophilus; species Callospermophilus lateralis. The sequence goes on from NW_027511655.1 coordinate 493,695, forward strand.
CTCAAGAAAAGCCCCGCTTCCGAGCTTTCCTGGCATTTGGCCTTCTCACGTCTGAAGGTACCAAGAAAGACTGACTGCATTTAGTAAATCCAAACAAGTGAGACCATAGGGACTGGGACTTGGACTGGCTATGGGTGCCTGGCTTCCTGGATCCAAAGTTCAGAGAGTTCCATCACCATGGAAGTGAGGTGAGGTCACTTCCTTCCTGAACTGAATGAGGTCCCTGTCTTGGCAACCACTTTGTCTTAACTGTTACTTCCAAGGGTCCCATGAGATTGAGGCTGCCCCTACTTCCTGTGACACTTTCACAAGTTAGAATGGTATATCAACCATAGGCACCCAGGAATAGATCTCCACACAGGCCTGTTTTGGTCCATGTTCTCTACATTAAGAAGAGAATCTGATTCAGACACAACCTTTTATCCTGACTGGGTTGTTTGCCATGGAAGATGACTTTTGGTCTCTCAGGTCCTTCATAGCTGCCTACATCTTCTCCAGGGATCATTTCTGCATGGGCCTTTGAGGTTATCAGCAGGTGGAAGTTTCCCTACATTTCTGTATTGTAAAATCAACTCTTTCCCTGCTGTTCTATAAAGTTAGATTGAGGGAATAGTGTATGATTATGGTTAAAAACATGTTTGATTTGGGTTAGAAATCATTGTGCTGGATGAATAATGGTATTGGGAACCTTCTATGTGTATAAGAATATATAGGTGTAATATATGTATGAAAAAAGAAATCTAAGTATGATTTGAAGGCCAGAAGGGCATTGGGCCCTTGATTGGGATACGCAGCATTGAATTACGTTCTGCAGAGATGTCTCAGATAAATCGATATACAATGGCATAGGACCTTGTACTTTGCATGAATTAATGTAGAAGGAACATCCACTCAAAAAAGGATAGTCGGTAGTGAAAGGTTAATAAAATAGGTACTTGCTATTTCCTGTTTTTCTGTATGCTTAAAAAAACACTGTTGAAATCTTGAGAAATGTTTGCTAATCTTGTTCTAGAATGTACTGTTCCCAACTGCCAAACTGCAGAATGTACTGCCTCACTCGGTGTCACACGAACCGCCCACTCACCCTTACACATCAGTAAACTTCCCTCCCTTTCATCTCCAAGGAATGTATGTAAGCTCTGCATAAGCTGTTCTCAGAGCTCTCTGATCTATTTAAGTTAGCTGTGAGCCCCAGCAAGCTGGACGCAAAATAACCCTTTGCTGTTGCATGAGACAGTCTCTTGGTAGTCTCTTCCTCCAACACTCACCTGACCTTTACATATTGAGGTTCCACCGAGTTCCGGCAGTGGCGGATGAGAGACCCCAACGGGCTCCTCTCGGAGCAAGTAAGGCGCCTCTTTCTGGTTTCAGGTGTCATGTTAGGGCTTGGCAAAATTGCTGGCTATGAAGAGCCTGGGGTCTCTCCGACGGTGGCTGAGAGACGTGTCACAGAGACATTGGGCACCTTCCTGGGGGACCCCAAAGAGGACTCGGAGAATCAAGGAACAATTGCTTCATCGACTCAGTGATATTTTCTTTTAGATTCGGTATTGCCATCCTATCGGGTTTTGCCGGCTACGCATTCCTGGTCTCAGTGTTGGATGTCCATTGCCTGTCTTTATGGTCTTGTCTTATCTGTGTCATGTGTCTTTGCTTTTACTGTTTGTGTACCTTTCATTATGGGACAGAGCACTTCAATGCCTCTGTACCTGACCCTTGATCACTGAACCAAAGTCCACTTAAGGGCTCAGAATCTTTCTTTTTTTAGTAAAATGCTGGACCTGGCAGACTCTCTGTGCCTCAGAATGGCCCATCTTTGGAGTCGTATGGCCCCAAGAAAGATCTTTCTACTTCCCACTAATTTATAAAGTCAGAGATATTGTCTTTCAGCCAGGGCCACATAGCCATCCTGATCAACAGCCATATATGTTAACTTTTCAGGACCTCTGCAAATCTCCTCCATGGGTGAAGCCTTTCCTTGCCCATGCCTCTGCTCATACTCCTTCCCACATGATCTCTCAAACCCTCACCTCTTCCTCCTCCTCCACCCTCTGTTTTCCCTGAGTCACAAGATTTGACTCTACTGGACTCTTCCTCCTCTCCTTATCCCCTGCCCTCGTCCCCTAACACACAACACACTCTAAGTGATTCCCCTGCTGCTGACTAAGCCTCTCTACCATTGGAGGAAGCTAAGCTGATAATAGGATCTGATAATGGACCGATGTTCATGGCCCAGGTAAGTCAGGGGTTAGCCAGGAACCTGGGGATTAATTGGAAGTTATATTGTGCTTATAGACCCCAGAGTTCAGGACAAGTAGAAAGAATGAATAGAACCATTGAAGAGACCTTAACAAAATTAAGCTTAGAGACCAGCATAAAAGATTGGACTGTGCTACTGACTTATGCAATGTTTCATGCAAGAAAAAATCCTTCTGTTTCTTTGAGTAACCTTACCCCCTGAGAAGTTCTCTATGGTGGCCCTCGTCCAGTAAGGGTCCTAAGCCCAACTGTAAGACCTAAGGATCCTTTCCACACCCTCTTGCTTGACAGACTTAAAGCTCTTGAAAGAACTCAGTGATACCTGTGAAAATAGCTGCCCACTGCGTAACAAACTGTGTACCAGGGGATTCCACATCCATATCAAATAAGAGACTTCATGTATGTAAGATGACATCAGGTGTCATCCCTGGAACCCAGCTGTAAAGGACCATACCAGGTGCTACTTATAACACCTACAGTGGTAAAGGTATACAGAATCACTTCTTGGATCCATGCCTCTCATCTCAAGCCTGCTCCTTGTCCAGAATCTTTCTGGAAACTGGAAAAGACTGGTAACAGTTTCAAATTGTGTATTCGCCATGTGGATAAGGTTATATACTCTCCCCTTGGCCACAAGTAGTCCTAACACTCATCAGCCTTTTAAGCAGCGATGGCTGATCACAAATCCTACTGGAAAAGTGTATAATCGATCTCACATACATCCCCCTTAGGGACCTGGTGGCCATCTCTCCACCCAGACATTTGTCAGCTGGCCATAGGTTTTTTCTATTGGGATATCCCTGATGAAGAAAATCCCACTAAAATACCATTAAATCCCTTGTGTACCATAGATAATGGAAACAAACATTATGGATGTAGGGACACGCGAGCCAGATGCAGGTTGGCTATCCTAGATTACTTGTTTGCCCGGGAAACTATCAAAGCCACAAACAGTAACGGCTGTGTGGGGGAAAAACCGACTTCTTCAGTATGTTATGGAGATGTGAGCATACAGAGGCTGCCTGATGGAACCCAATACTTCATCAAATTCAGTACACAGCATTGGCCATATTACCAAGTAGACAACAAAAAAAGGATGGCCCCCAGAGGGGTCTCTAGATCCTCAAATTTTGCGTGACCTTTTTAACTTCTGCAAGTGCTCAAAAGGGTGAAAGGAGATTCCCCTATGTGGAAGCCCTTTCCCTCCTTCACTCACATCCTGAACTATGCTTCTCCAATAGATTTTTATCCTCAGCCTTCTGCTCCAGACTCTCTGCTGTCACTCCCACCTCAGCAACGTGATTTCTCCCCTCCAATTACTAGATCAGAATCCCAAACCTCCACCAGTTCTCAGACAATTGCCCGCTTGTGAGGTAGCAGGTACTGAGGTACCCCTCCACCCACTCACTCCTCTCTCTTCCTGTCAGTGCCCACACCGGGTCCCACCAGGTCCTCTTTCCAGCTAACCCAAAGCTCAAACGAGCTGAGGAGAGCTCTCAGACCCTTATCCAAGATGTAATATAAATGGCCATTAAAGTTGCTTTGTCATCACTGAAAACAGGTTACTAAAATTTAAAGTCCCTCACAGGATTTTGGGATACTCACTCCCGTTTTCTGCTCTTCTCTACCTGTTCTACTGCTCAAGTTTTTTGCTAGGAAATTCCCAAACACCTTTCCAATTATTCTTTTACATCTCTCTTTTTCCTCATTCTTAGATCCTCGGAGCTTCTCTCAGCCCCACGTTCCCCGTATTCCCCCTCTGTACCAGGCCCACAGAAAAGTCTTAAATGTCCTTCTCCAGAAGTCTTCACCATGGCTGACTTTAGAACTTTCAGCATAGAGTTTCTATAAAGAGTTCAATGTAGATAAACTTTCTCTTTTTATATTGCCCTGTTATACTTGGCCACTGGCTAAACAACTCAGTACTTCTAAGCTAGACAACCCCTAACTAGTTTTTCACAAAATATGTGAACAAGTCCTCTGGCATTCAGCTGGGGCTTCACAGAAATGGCCACATTTCTAAGATAAAGAAATTACCAACTGGGCTCCGTTGTAACAGCTGGCAGGGGGAAAATAAGAAAGGGAATAAAAAGCTCTCCTCCTCCCAGGTGTCCTTGAAAATTTAACTTGCCCAGAACAGAGGAAAAATCAGAAACATATACTGCTTTTTTGAACTTCTGCAGACTGTAAACTTCTGAGCCCCATCCCTTATATGTTGGGTACACAATTCTGAAACTACCTAAACTTGAGTTTCAGGGGACTAATTGATTACAACAGAAGCAATGCCCTCTGAATCCAGTTGCAACAATATAGGACTGTTTCCCTGTCTTCAGTGCTATCTTAGGTGCCTTGCCTTGTCTGTCCCTACAACAGCATAATTCTATATACTTAAACATTGTTTATGTTTTCATGAAATGGTCAACAGATGTGATTATTTTGAAATGTTGCAGATGTTTCCCAGAAAGCTCTATCATGACGCAGGTTCATTTGAAGATCAAATAGGGGGGGCATACAACCGGTTCCACTGGGAACTTGTATCCCTCACTTTAGCCATCCTATTAGGAATAGGAGTTGCTGCACGGGTGGGCACAGGAACCACTGCCATTGTCCATGGGACACAACAAATGACCCAATTAGAAGAAGCAATAGAGCAAAACTAAGATATTAGAAACCTCCATCAGAGCTTTGCATGAATCTTTAACCTCTCTCTCTGAAGTTGTTTTAAAGAACAGTTGAGGGTTGGACCTCCTCTTCATTAGAGAAGGGGGCCTTTGTGCTGCATTGAGGGAAGGATGTTGTTTTTATGCTGACCATACTGGAGTTGTAATAAAATCTATGAGTAAATTTAAAAGACACCTTGAAGAGCATCAACAAGAGAGAGAGGCCCAAAAAGGGTGGCTTGAGTCTTGGTTCACACACTCCTCCTTGTTAACTACGTTTTTATCAACCCTGGCCGGTCCAATAATAATCCTCATATTATTGCTAACTATAAAATCCTGTTTGCTCAACCGTGTAATTTCTTTTCTCCAGGCTCAAATTGGACGAGTTAAACTTATGGTAATACCCCACTAGCAGACATAGAATGTGACACCCTCCAATGATCATTTTTATGATTAAAAGTAGCCAGAAGAAGAAGTGGGGAATTAAAGTTTAATAAAATAGGTACTTGTCACTTCTTGTTTTTCTGTATGCTTAACAAAACACTATTGAAATCTTGAGAAATGCTTGCAAATCTTGTTCCCAGAATGTTCTGTCCCCAACTGCCCAACTGCAGAATGTACTCCCTCACCCAGGTGAATGCAAACCACCCTCTCACCCTGACCCATCAATAAAATTCCCTCCCTGCCCTCTCCAGGGAAAGTATATAAGCTCTATTTAAGCTATTCTCAGGGCTATCTGCTCTATTCAAGTGATCTCTGAGCCCCACCATGCTGGACACCCAAAAAACCCTTTGATGTTGCAAGAGATAGTCTGTTGGTGGTCTCCTCCTCTGAAGCTCGCCCCAAATTTACTTGGATGATTGAATGTAGAAGAGAACATTCAGTCAAAAACGATAGTCTGTAGCATTAGGAAGATAGTCAGTACTTTTATGAAGAAGGGTGAGTATAGGAATTGGAAAAAAATTTCTTTAGCAATAGGGTTTCGATTAGAGAGTGAATGTAAATGTCAGCACAGGTGAAGAGTCAGTCACAATGATGAACTGGGGAAAATATGTAGGAAAGCAGATATCAATAGAGACATTACAAAATCAGGCAAAGTATAAAGTGAGTGATAGGATTAGATATTTTGAACAGGGTTGAGTTTAAATATATAATCTTAGGAAGAAACAAATATGTAGTCACAATTAGGATTGACATTTGAGAGCATTAGGCAAATTTCAGGTGGATGAATATTTCTCAGAATAATCTTGTGAATAGTTGATTATAAATCCACATAATAAACATGAATGAATTTAGGGAGTGTATATAAGACACATATATTTCATATTTTGAAAAATCTGGAGAGTGTATATATATATATATATATATATATATATATATATATACAAAACACACACACAGACAAAAAAGTAGCAAAATATATGTCAATCAAAATTCATTATAAAATATATATCATCCACAGATCTAAAAATATTAATTTTACTGAACATGGATTTATGTATAATGCTGTTCAACTAGCAAGCTCAAACATAGGTTGAATATCCAATTCCAACAAGTTTAGTAGGAGTGATCTCTTCTAACAATTTGTATCTGCCAAGTCAGCCACCTCACAAGAATGTACGTGTGGTACCAGGGAGGAATCTATATGTGCATATAAGAATACAGAGAAAGGGAGACAGGAATTCACATATTTGTTAACCTTAAAAATACATGGACAAATATTTCAACAATAAATTGACTAGATTCATAACTCCAACTCTGTATCATGCAAAAGAAAAGTACAACAATACACCAGGCCTACTCTGAACTGCTTGTATTTCGATTCTGTTTGGGTTATTTTTCTCCATCATATTAGAATTAGTAGTCAGAGTCTGGTCGGGTATGGGTTAGAGTCAGGGATTCAGTATTTTGAATGGAAAATAGAAAACTGAATCCAATGTTTATGCAAATATATGCTACAGAAAATTCTTCCCACTCTCCTCCAGAACAATGCCTTGACATTACCTTCGCCCCAAGTAAGACACAATTAGAAGAGAAGAGTTAGAAAATCTGTGAATACCTATCAGGAATGGAAAATGCTCCAGATTTCACATCTTTGGAGGCGGTAGAGGAGTTTCCAAAAGTAAGGGACAGGGTAAACACTCCACAAATATGGAGCTCTGCTGGCCTAAAGACTTTTTGAGAATCTGCCTTTAAGGTTGGGCACTTAAAATATATGTTGTTTTCAGGAGCTTTAGCTTTATTTGTAGTGAGACAATCAAAGCTCGATCTGCATCTATGTGACCTGGAGGACATGGTTATTTATTTTCCAATAAAAATGAGGCAGCAGTGCTGAATTCTCTCTTTGTAGGTAAACTGTGGCCACTGAGGGCTAAGTGTCTCCCCGTGTGGACTGTGAAACAACTTGGTCATCCTCCAATTATCGTGGTGTTTCTTGCTGCTGCACTGGGAGTTTGGAATTTGCTTCATTAAATACAACGAGTTCAAATGGGAAACAGTGCTGAAGGGAGTTCTGTCAGCTGTGGTGTGCAGGGTCTCCAGGAGAATGCACCAACCAGGGTTCTATCCCACGTAGCTTGCCCCCTTGACAATAGCAACATGATTCTGAACATTGCCCTAAAACCTCTCCATATAAAAATATGCCTTTACGTATATGGGTCTGATGGCTGCACCATGTCAGTCTCAAGCCATTTGGAAGCCAGTGGAAGATCCACATGGCCCCACCACAGATGTTTTATCACTCACTTGCGTAACACTTCTCTAGGCCCACTACTCACTAGGCTTCTACTTACCAGCATCTCTGTTCTACACCATTTTCCTGAAACCCAGTCAATCAAGGCCCTGTCTGGTATATTCATGATCATCAACAGGACATCAAAGGTCCTCCAGTGACATCTGGTCATGGGAATTTTAAAAATTTCATGGTAATTATCTAGCAAATTTTTACGGATGAAGTTGGAGGCACTGTGGTTTGCAATTCATTCAGGAACCATTAAAGGGTTAGGAAGCTAATTTCAGGGAAAGCTCTGGAGCACTCTCACAGGCAAGGCTACCCAAAGAGTGGCCAAAAAGTCACATGAAGCGAGGCCAATTGAGGTCTATAAAGCGAGGTCCATGTGTGTTTTGAATCTCAATAATGCATGCCAAGTCTTTCAGAATAAAATCATGTAATATCCTGGCTGAGATTCGCAGTGTTCTGTGGAAAGCCAACCTGTGCCTAGATCTCAGGTTCCAATGGCAACTTCATGCCTGGCCTCCTAAAATCCCAACACAATTCATGGCAATACTTCTCTCAGGTCAGTTCCAGAACTCAGTCTATAAGGAGAATCACACCAGAGTTCAAGTCCAGGTGGACCCAGACAACTCTTCCAACCGCGACTCAAATGAAAACAATTAAAACCAAAATACTCCCTCATGGCCCTATTCTTCTTCCATATAGACACTAATCATAACCTCTTCCTGGAGTTTTCCATGAGTTGTGCAGCCCAAGAGAATGTCCAAAATAAGCTTCTTGCACCTCTTTTGCCTAACTTCAGGGTGGCCTGGGCACCCTTCCTGTGAATCAGGAGTGATCAAATAGGCCTGCCCTTAATACTGCTCCGCTTATCCAATTTGAGGCTCTCTGACTGTGGGGTCTAGATTCTTTATGTGAATTGGAGTCATGAGAAAAGCCAAGACAGTGTCCAAAATCAGCTCGCTTGCCCCTCATTTGCCTAAAGTCAGGGTGGCCTGGACACCGTTTCTGTGAACGAGGAGTGATCAAATAAGCCTGCCGTTAATACTTCTGTGTTTCTCCAATTTGACGCCTACTGATTTCAGGTATCAATTCTTTATGTGATTTGGAGTTATGCGAAAACCCAAGCACCTCTGCAGGGAATTGAAGAACTCATTTGACCCAAAGAATCCCTATTCTCACTTGATGGAGTTCAGGAAATTAACAGAGGAAGGCAAGAGACTTCATCCATAATGAATGATTTTTTTTTTGCCATTATGGCTTTGGACGCACACATGGGACCATTCTTTAGATCCATCAGGTGCTGAGAATCTAAGTCATAGACACAAACATGGCCAAGAGACTAATTCAGACACATACCTTCCCAAAGCAATTAAGCAAAGAGCCACAGGTGATGACATTCATTTCCATTTGAAAACTGTTTACTTCAGGCTTCACAAAGTGGTGGATTGAGGCAAAGAACTTCCTGACATTCAGTGCAAAACAACAATAAGTAAGCAAAAGGCCCAAAGCAGGGTTTCTCCACTGAGACTTTCCTGGTCACACTGATATCTGCATTTTCTGAGATGCTCGCCATTCTCTTCAGCTATCCAGTACATGGCCATGTCACAGAGTTTGGAGGTGGTACATATTTTGGACACAAATCCATGAGCCTATTCTGGATAGTGGCCAGAATTCAGGAAGAAAACAGCAACTTAGAAAGATAGCAGGTGTTGCACATCAAAAAGACAAGCTGCACTCCATTCATATATTGGGCAGGTTGAATTATGGGAAGATTTACACTAGACAGTACACATCCATTAATGCATTCTCTTTTCCAATATCTACAACAACGGACACAGTGGGATACACAGACATAGAAACACTTGCCTTGTCAAATGACTTACTAGAAACTGTCCACTCCAAACCAAACTAACCGCCTTTCCCATCTATTCTCAGAACATGAGACAAAACAATAAACCCATACCCACTCCCACAAAGGCACCTCCTTCCCCCAATTAGGTCTGTGACTATCCAGATTGTCCTCTGACAGGTGGGCCATACTATGTTCCCCTGAAATGGTCCGTCTTCTCTAAGATCTGGTGAAATATAAGTATGAAAACAGAAATCTAGGTATGATTTGAAGCCCAGAAGGGTTTTTCCCTTGATTGGGATACTTAGCTTTGAATTATGCTCTGCAAAGTTGTCTCAGATAATTCGATATACAATGGCATAGGACCTTTTACATTGGATGATTGAATGTAGAAGAGAACATCCAATCAAAAAGGGATAGTCGGTAGGATTAGGAAGATAGTCGGTAGGTTTAGAAAGAAGAGTGATTAAAGGATTTGGACCAAAAGTTCTTTAGCAATAGGGTTTCGATTATAGAGTGAATGTAAATGTCAGCACATATGAAGTGTCAGTCACTAGGATCAACTTCGGAAAATATGTAAAAAAGCAGATATCAATAGAAACATTATGAAATCAGGCAAAGTATAAAGTGAGTGATAGGATTAGACATTTTCAACAGGGTTGAGTTTGAATATATAAATTAGGAAGAAACAAATATGTAGTCACCAATAGGATTGACAATTGACAGCATTAGGCAACCTGGACATGGATGTTTTTAGTAATCCATGTACACTTTACATTTAGGCTTTGGTACAATCATAAATGTGACCTTTACATTTTTATGTCCAGAATACTACTTTGATTAAATGTATATGTACATCAGGTGACATGAGTATGTCTTCCACCATTTCTGCGAGCAATATATTGAAGATGTAAAATTAGAATCGGGGGTACAAAGAGGTGTACCCTGTGTCTATGAATATAGAGATAAAGCATGAATAGACCCTAATGTGAATAAATAATATAACTTTTTTCAACTTTAAAAAATGAATTGATCTAATATCTGAAAAATTAAAGGAAATCGTATATTGATATACAATCATTCATTCCAACCAGGTATATATGTAATGGAAATATTTGTGTTTTGGTTTATCATGAAGAGTGTGTGAGTTTTGCTTCAAAATGATTATGGAAATTCAAAATAATGTGTTTGGAAAGAAGTCTCATGAAAAGACCAGTCAAGAAACCCTGACAATACATGTGTTCTGAAGCAAGAAGTGGTGAAAGTTGAAACAAATGCATATTAATTTGTGAACTTGTGGATGAAATGTATATCCTATGATGTGCAAAAACTGAAGAAATAATAATGTACCAGTGTCGAATACAAATGAATAAAGAATTACATATCATGTCCCATAGGAATCTACTTGCATTGATGTTAGACTGGGTCAGTTACTGTAGAATAATTAGGATTTGTATGCATCATTCCCTGAAGTTAGTTTTCAGTACTAGGAAACAAATATGTATTTCAGGTGGATGAATATTTCTGAGAATAATCTTGTGAAATGTTGATTAAAAATCTACATACATGAACATAAATGAATTTAGAGAGTGTATATTAGACACATATATTTCATATTTTGAAAAATCTGGAGAGTGTATACACACACACACACACAAATAAAAAACACTCACAGACATTAAAAAGTAGCAATATAAATGCTAATCGAAATTCATCAGTAAATATATATCATCCACAGATGCAAAAATGTTTATTTTACTGAACATGAGTTTATGTATAATGTTGTTCTACTAGGACGCTCCCTATAGGTTGAATTTTCAGTTCCAACAGCGTTTAGGAGGAGTGATCTCTTCTCACAATTTGTATCTGCCAAGTCAGCCACCTCACAAAGATGTACGTGTGATACCTGGTAGGATTCTATATATGCATATAAATATATAAGTGTGAATAGGCTAAAGAGAAAGGGAAACATGAATTCTCATATTTGTTAACTTTAAAAACACATGGAGATCTTTTTCTATTAAACATTGACCAGATTTATAACTCCTACCTTGTATAATGCAAAATGCAAGTCCAACTATAAAACATGGCTCCAATGAACTGCTTGTATTTCTATAGGTTTGTGTTATTTTTCTCTATCATATTAGGATGAGTTGTCTGAGTCTAGTAGGTATGGGTTAGTGTCAGGGATTCAGTATTTCAAAAGGAAAATTGGAAATTGAATCCAATTTGTATGCAAATATATGCTGCACAAATATCCTCCCACTCTCATCCAGAACAATGCCTTGAAATTACCTTCACCCCAAGTAAGACACAGTTAGAGGAAAATAGATAGAAAATCAGTGAATACATATCTGGAATGGAAAATGCTCAGGAGTTCACAACCTTGGAGGTTGTAGAGGAGTTTCCAAAAGTAAGGGACAGGGTAAACACTCCACAAACATGGAGCTCTGCTGGCCTAAAAACTTTTAGAGCAACTGCCTCTGAGTTTGGGAACGTGAAAATTATGTTGTTGTCAGGAGAATTGGCTTCCTTTGTAGTGAGACCATCAAAGCTGGGTCTGCCTCTATGTGACGTGGAGGACATGGTATCTTATTTTCCAATGAACATGAGGTAGCAGTGTTGATTTTCTTCTTTTTAGGTAAACTGTGGCCTCTGGGGACTAAGTGTCTCCCCGTTGGACTGTGAAGCCATTTGGTCCTCCTCCACTTTTTGTGGGGTTTTTGCTGCTGAACTGGGAGTTTGGTATTTGCTTCATGAAATTCAAGGAGTTCAACTGAGACACAGTGCTGGAGGGAGTTTTGCCATGTGCGGTGGTTAAGAGTCTGCAGAAGAACGCACCAACCACGCTTCTATCCCTTAAAGCTTGCCACATTGCATCCTTGTCCATAGCAACCTGATTCTGTACATTGCCCTGAATCCTCTTCATATAACAAGATGCCTTTAATTACAAGGGTCTGCTGGCTGCTTCATGTAATCCACAAGCCATTTGGAAGCCAATGGAAGATCCACATTGCTCCAACAGAGATGTTTTATCACACTCCTGCCCACCAAAGCTCTAGGCCCACTTCTCAGCAGGCTGCAACTTTCTGGCACCTCTGTTCTACACCATTTTCATGAAACCCAGTCAAGCAAGGCACTGTCTGGTACATCCATGATCAGCAACAGGACATCCAAAGGTTCTCCAGTGCCACCTGGTCATGGGAATTTCAAAAATTTCATGGTATTTATTTAGACATTTTTCAAGGATGAAGTTGGAGGCACTGTGGGTTTCAATTCATTCAGGAACCAGTAAATGGTGAGCAAGATTATTTCAATGAAAGCTCTGGAGAACCCTCACAGGCAAAGCTTCCCAAAGAATGGCCAAAAGGTCACATTAAGCCAGGCCCATTGAGGTCTACAATATGAGGTCCATGTGTGTTTTCACTCTCAACTATGGCTGCCAAGTCTTTCGAATGAAATCATGTGATATCTTGGCTGAAATTCCCAGAGCTCTGTGGAAAGCCACTCTGGGGCTAGATCTCAGTTTCCAAGGGTGACTCTCATACATGGCCTCTTAAATCACAACACAATACATGGCAATACTTCTCTGAGATCAGTTCCTGAACTCAGTCTATAAGGGGAATCACACCAGAGTTCAAGCCCAGGTAGACCTTGTTATGTCTTCCAACTGTCACACAAATATCCACAATTAAATCCAAAACACTTCCACATGGCACTCATCTTCTTCCATTTACACAATCATCATAACCTCTGGCTGGAGGTTTCCATGAGGGGTGCAGCCCAAGACAGTGTCCAATATAACCTCCCTTGTCCCTCTTTTGCCTAAAATCAGGGTGGCCAGGACATCCTTCCAGTGAACCAAGAGTGATCAAATAGGCCTGCCATTAATATGGCACTGCTTCTCCAATTTGAGGCCTACTGACTGTGTGTTTTAGATTCTTTATGTGAATTGGAGTCTCGAGAAAAACCAAGCACTTATGGGCTAGCCTCTGCAGGGTTTTGAGGAACACATTTGAACCAAATGATCACTGTTCTCACATGATGGAGAACAGGACACTTACAGAGGAATGCGAGAGACTTCATCCACACTGACTGCTCTTTTGTCCATTTTCGTTTTGGATGCACACATGGGATCCTTCTTTAGATCCATCAGGTGCTGAGAATCTAAGCCACAGTCTCACACAGGGCCAAAAGACTGATTCAGACACATCCCTTTCCAAAGCAATTAAGCAAAGAGCCACAGGTGATGCCCTTTCATTTCCATTTGAAAACTGTTTCTTTAGGCTCTACAATGGTGTGGCCTGAGGCAAAGGCCTTCCTGACATTCAGGGCAACAGAACAATTGATGAGCAAAAGGCCCAAAGCAGGGTTTCTTCACTTAGAATTTCCTGGTCAAACTGATATCTGAGTTTTCTGAGATGCTCCCATTTCTTTCAGCTATCCAGTACATGGCCATGTCACAGAGCTTGGAGGTGGTACATATTTTGGACACAAAACCATGAGCCTATTCTGGAGAGTGGCCAGAATTCAGGAAGAAAACCGGAACTTAGGAAGATTGTTGGAGTTGTCCACCCATAAGTCAAGCCGCAGTCCATTCATAAATTGGGCAGAATTCAGGAAGAAAACAGGAACTTAGGAAGATTGTTGGAGTTGTCCACCCATAAGTCAAGCCGCAGTCCATTCATAAATTGGGCAAGTTGAGTCTAGACAGGACACATCCAATGATTCATTCTCTTTTCTAATATCTAAAACCACGGACACAGTGGGATACACAGACAAAGAAACACTGGCCTTGTCAAACGACTTACCAGAAACAGTTCACTCCAAACCAAACAAACCGCCTTTCCTACCTATTCTTAGAACATGAGACAAAATCTCAAACCCACACCCACACACACAAAGGAAGCTCCTTCCCCCAAGTAGGTCTGTGACTATTGGGAGTGTCCTCTGACTGGTGGGCCAAACTATGTTCTGATGAAATCGCCTGTCCTGTGTCACATATGGTCTCCATGGCCAAATCTGTGAAGTTGTCACTAGCCAGCGGTGAGCCACTACCTGCTTTCTCAGGAAAGGCCCCTCTTTAGAGCTTTCCTGACATTTGTTCATCCTCACCTCAGTAGGTACCAAGAAAGACTGACTCTGTCCTTGGTAAATCCAAAAAATACGACCACTGGGACTGGGACTGAGACTGGCTCTGGGTGCCTGGCTTCCCGGATTCCAAGTTCAGAGAGTTCCATCACCAAGGAAGTGAGGTGAGATTACTTCCTTCAGGAATTCTTTGAGGTCATTGCCTTGGCAACCACTTTGTCCTAACTGTTGCTTACAATACTCCTATGAGATGGAGGCTGCCCTTTCTTCCTGTGACACTTTTACAAGTTAGAATGGTATATCAACCATAGGGACCCCGGAATAGCTCTCCACACATGCCTGGTTTGGTCTATCTTCTCTACATTAACAAGAGAGAGGCTTATTCAGACACAACCCTTCATCCTGGGAAGGTTGTTTGCGATGGAAGATGACATTTGCTCTCTCAGGTCCTTCATAGCTGCCTACATCTTCTCCAGGGATCAAGTCTGCATGGACATTTGAGGTTCTCAGCAGGAGGAAGATACCCTACATTCCTGTATTGTAAGACGAACTCTGTCCCTGCTCTTCTGCAAAGTTAGATTAAGGTTAGAGTGTATGGTTAGGGTTAATAACATGTTCGATTTTGGTTACGAATCATTGCGAAGAATGATTAATAGTATTGGGAACCTGCGATATTTATAAGATTATAGAGGTGAAATATAAGTATGGAAACAGAAATCTAGGTAAGATTTGAAGCCCAGAAGGGCATTAGGCCCTTGATTGGGATACTTAGCTTATAATTACGTTCTGCACAGATGTCTCAGATAAATCGATAATCAATGGCATAGGACCTTACACCTTGGATGATTGATTTTAGAAGAGAACATCCACTCAAATTGAGATAGTCGGTGGGATTAGGAAGGTAGTCAGTATCTTTAGGAAATAGAGTGAGTATAGGATTTGGGGCAAAAGTTCTGTAGCAATAGGGTTTTTGTTATAGAGTGAATGTAAATTTCAGCACATGTGAAGAGTCAGTCACCTGATGAACTGGGGAAAATATGTAAAAAGGAAAATATCAATACAGACATTATGAAATGAGGCAATTATACAGTGAGTGATAGGATTAGACATTTTCAATAGGGTTGAGATTGAATACATAATCTTAGGAAGAAACAAATATGTCGTCACCAATAGGAATGACATTTGAAAGCATTAGGCAACCTGGACATTTATCGTTTTAGTAATCCATGTTCACTTTCCATTTAGGATTTGGTACAATCATAAGTGTGATCTTTGCATTTTGTGCCCAGAAAAATATTGTGATCAAATGTGTATGTAGATCATATGACATGAGTATTTCTTCCACCATTACTGGGAGCAATATTTGAAGACATATAAATTAGTATTGGGGGTACAAAGTGGTGTACCCTGTGTCTTTGAATATAGAGATAATGCATGAATAGACCATACTGTGAATAAATATTATAACTGGTTCCACTTTAAATAATGGATTGAATTGATATCTGAAAATATATAGGAAATCATATATTGACATACAATCATTCACTCCAACCAGTTATATATCTAATGGTAATCTTAGGGTTATTGTTTATCATGAAGTGTGTGTGGGTTTTGTTTCAAAAGTGATTATGGAAATCGAAAACAATATGTTTGGAAAAAAGTCTCATAAAAAGACCAATCAAGAAATATGGAGGAATTCATGTGTTCTGAAGCAGGAAGTGATTGAAAGTGAAACAAGTGCCTATAAATTTTCTAAATTGTGAATGAAATATATATCCTGTTATGTGCATAAACTGATGAAATAGTAATGTACCAGTGTTGAATAAAAGTGAACGTCAAAATACACATCATGTCCAATAGGAATCTACTTGCATTGATGTTAAACTGGGTCAGTTACTGTAGAAATATTAGAATTGCATGCATTATTCACCAAAGAGAGTTTTTTTTTTATTTTTATTTATGGTTGTTCAAAACATTACATAGTTCTTGATATATCATATTTTACACTTTGATTCAAGTGGGTTATGAACTCCCATTTTTACCCTGTATACAGATTGCAGAATCACATCAGTTACACATCCATTGATTCACATATTGCCATACTAGTGTCTGTTGTATTCTGCTGCCTTTCGTATCCTCTACTATTCCCCCTGGCCTCCCCGCCCCTCCCCACTTCTCTCTCTACTCCCTCTACTGTAATAAATTTCTCCCCCTTGTATTATTTTTCCCTTTCCCCTCAATTCCTCTTGTATGTAATTTTGTATAACCCAGAGGGTCTCCTTCCAATTCCATGCAATTTCCCTTCTCCCTCCCTTCCTCCTCTCATCCCTGTTTAATGTTAATCATCTTGTCATGCTCTTCATCCCTATCTGTTCTTAGTTACTCTCCTTATATCAAAGATGACATTTGGCATTTGTTTTATAGGAATTGTGTAGCTTCACTTAGCATAATCTAGTCTAATGCAATCCATTTCCCTGCAAATTCTATGATTTTTTATTTTTCAATGCAAAGTAATAATCCATTGTGTATAAATGCCACATTTCTTTTATCCATTTTTCTATTGAAGGGCATCTAAGTTGGTTCCACAGTCTTGCTGTTGTGAATTGTGCTGCTATGAACATCGATGTAGCAGTGTCCCTGTAGCATGCTCTTTTTAGGTCTTTAGTGAATAGACCAAGAAGGGCAATAGCTGGGTCAAATGGTGGTTCCATTCCAAGCTTTCCAAGAAATCTCCATACTGCTTTCCAAATTGGCTGCACCAATTTGCAGTCCCACCAGCAATGTACAAGTGTACCTCTTTTCCCACATCCTTGCCAGCACTTCTTGTTGTTTGACTTCATAATGGCTGCTAATCTTACTGGAGTGAGATGGTATCTTAGGGTGGTTTTGATTTGCATTTCTCTGACTGCTGGAGATGGTGAGCATTTTTTCATGTACTTGTTGATTGATTGTATGTCCTCATCTGAGAAGTGTCTGTTGAGGTCCTTGGCCCATTTGTTGATTGGGTTATTTGTTATCTTATTGTCTAATTTTTTGAGTTCTTTGTATACTCTGGATATTAGGACTCTATCTGAAGTGTGAGTAGTAAAGATTTCTTTCCAGTATGTAGGCTCCCTATTTACCTCTTATTGTTTCTTTTGCTGAGAAAAAACTTTTTTAGTTGAGTAAGTCCCATTTGTTGATTCTAGTTATTAACTCTTGTACTATAGGTGTCCTATTGAGGAATTTGGAGCCCAACCCCACAGTATGTACATCGTAACCAAATTTTTCTTCTATCAGACAGTGTGTCTCTGATTTGATATCAAGGTCCTTGATTCATTTTGAGTTAACTTTTGTGCATGGTGAGAAAAAGGGATTCAGTTTCATTTTGTTATATATGGATTTTCAGTTTTACCAACACCATTTGTTGAAGATGCTATCCTTCCTCCATTGCATGCTTTTAGCTCCTTTATCAAATATAAGATAGTTGTAGTTTTGTTGATTGGTTTCTGTGTCCTCTATTCTGTACCATTGGTCCACCTGCCTGTTTTGGTACCAGTACCATGCTATTTTTGTTACTATTGCTCTGTAGTATAGTTTGAAGTCTGGTATCGCTATACCGCCTGATTCACACTTCCTGCTTAGCATTGTTTTGCAATTCTGGGTCTTTTATTTTTTCATATGAATTTCATGATTGCTTTCTCTATTTCTACAAGAAATGCCTTTGGGATTTTGATTGGCATTGGATTAAACCTATAGAGAACTTTTGGTAATATCGCCATTTTGATGATGTTAGTTCTGCCTATCCATGAAAAGGGTATATTTTTACATCTTCTAAGATCTTCTATTTCTCTCTTTAGGGTTCTGTAGTTTTCATTGTATAAGACTTTCACCTCTTTTGTTAGGTTGATTCCCATTTTTTTTTTTTTTAGGATATTGTGAATGGAGTGGTTGTCCTCATTTCCATTTCAGAGGATTTGTCACTGATATACAGGAATGCCTTTGATTTATGCGTGTTGATTTTATATCCTGCCACTTTGCTGAATTCATTTATTAGCTCTATTAGTTTCTTTGTAGAACCTTTTGGGTCTGCTAGGTATAGAATCATGTCATCTGCAATAGTGATAATTTTAGTTATTCTTTTCCTATTTATATGCCTTTAATTTCTTTCATCTGTCTAATTGCTCTGGCCAGTCTTTTGATAACTATATTGAACAAAAGTGGTGAGAGCAGGCATCCCTGTCTTGTTCCAGATTTTAGAGGGAATGTCTTCAATTTTTCTCCATTCAGAATGACGCTAGCCTGCGGTTTAGCATAGATTGTTTTTACAATATTGAGGAATGTTCCTGTTATTCCTAGTTTTTCGAGAGTTTTGAACATAAAGGGATGCTGTACTTTGTCGAATGCTTTTTCTGCATCTATCTAGATGATAATATGGTTTTTATTTTTAAGTCTATTGATGTGGTGAATAACACTTATTGATTTTCGTATATTGAACCCTCCTTGCATCCCAGGGATGAACCCTACTTGATCATGGTGCACATTTTTTTGATATGTTTTTGTATCTGATTTGCCAGAATTTAATTTAAGATTTTTGCATTTAGGTTCATTAGAGATATCGGTCTTTAGTCTTCTTTCTTTGAAGTGTCTATCTGGTGTAGGAATCAGGGTGATATTGGCCTCGTAGAATGAATTTGGAAGATCTCCCTCTTTTTCAATTTTCTGAAATAGCCTGAGTAATTTGTCTGCAACACAAAGGTGAATGGCATCCTGAAATTACCTGTTCTATAGCTGAATGAGCTTCGATCAGTCAAAAACAGGGATGGTGACATCAGCTCTCCAAGATAGTGGCCGCTGGCTTCCTCTGTGGTCTGACCGGTGTGGAGAACCGAATTGGACCGCATCCTTACCCATCTCAAACAAAGAATTCAGCACTTAGCACAGTGATTGCATACCTGGCAGGAGCCCACAGAATCCACACCGCTGTATATTTGCATTGCTATCTCTTCGTTTCCCAGTGCGCGCCGCAGACTCTAGCCACAGACCGATTTCCTGAATAAGCAGCATGATGCTCCATGCGGACAAATCACTCGTGTTTGAGCTCGCGTAGCTGATCCTCGTGAGATGGAAATATGTCCACTAGGTTTTAGAGCACCCCAATTTTGCTGGAAATTTCTAACAAGATATATTTTAGCCGTTATAACTCGTCATTCTCCCGCACAGTGATGCGGTACATGGGGGTGATGCACTCCCTTCACCACCATCATATGATCCCCCGAAGTTAGTTTTCAGTACTAAGAAACAAATATGTATTTCAGGTGGATGAATATTTCTGAGAATATTCTTGTGAAAACATGATTATAAATGCACATACATGAATATGAATGAATTTAGGGAGTGTATAATAAGAAAAATATACTTCATATTTTGAAAAATCTGGAGAGTGAATATATATATATATATATATATACACTCACAGACATTAAAAAGTAGCATTATGTATGCCAATCGAAATTCACATGAAATAATATATCATCCACAGATCCAAAAATATTCATTTTAATGAACATGGATTTATGTTGTTCAACTAAGAAGCTCACTCATATGTTGTATTTTCAGTTCCAACAGCGTTTAGTAGGAGTGATCTCTTCTCACAATTTGCAGCTGCCAAGCCAGCCACCTCACAAAATGTACGAGTGATACCAGGTAGAATTCTAAATGTGCATATGAAAATACATGTGATGAATAGGCTACAGAGAAAGGGAGACAGTTATTCACATATTTGTTAACTTTTAAAACACATGGAGAACTATTTCAATTAAAATTCGCTAGATTTATAACACCTACCATTTATCATACGAAAGGCAAGTCCAACTATACACCATGCCTCCTGTGAACCTCTTGTATTTCTATTCTGTTTGGGTTATTTTTCTCCACCATATTAGGATTAGAAGTCAAAGTCTAGTAGGGTATGTGTTAGTGTCAGGGATTCAGTATTTTGAATGGAAAATTGGAAAATGTATCCAATGTGTATGCAAATATGTGCTACACAAAAAATTCCCACTCTCATTCAGCACAATGCCTTGACATTACCTTCGCCGCACATAAGACACAATTAGAGGAGAAGAGTTAGAAAATCTGTGAATACATATGTGGAATGAAAAATGCTCAGGAGTTCACAAATTTGCAGGTGGTAGAGGAGTTTCCAAAAGTAAGGGACAGGGTAAAAACTCCACAAACATGAAGTTCTGCCAGCCTAACATCTGGAGAAACTGCCTCTGAGGTTGGGCAATGAAATATATGCTGTTGTCAGGAGCATTAGTTTCATTTGTTGTGAGACCATCATAGCTGAGTCTTCATCTATGTGATCTGGATGACATGGATTCTTATTTTCCAATGAACATGAGGCAGCAGTGCTGAATTTTCTATTTGTAGGTAACCTGTGGCCACTGGGGTCTAAATGTCTCCCCTTGTGGACTGTAATTCCATTTGGTTATCCTCCAATATTCGTGGTATTTCTTGCTGCTGCACTGGGAGTTTGGTATTTGCTTCATGAAATACAAGGAGTTCAACTGGGACACAGTGCTGAAGTGAGTTCTGTCAAGTGTGGTGGGTCAGGTTCGTCAGGAGAATGCACAAACCAGGCTTCTATCCCACATAGCTTGCCCCATTTTCCATAGCAACCTGATTCTGAACATTGCCCTAAAACCTCTCCATATAACAATATGCTTTTACATATAAGGGTCTACTGGCTGCAAAATGTCAGTCACAATCCATTTGGAAGCCAATGGCAGATTCACATGCCCCCACCACAGATGTTTTATTACACACCTGCCATCCACTACTCTAGTACAACTACTCAGCAGGATCCAACTTACTGGCATCTCTGTTAAACACCATTTTCATAAAACCCAGTCAATCAAGGCACTGTCTTGTATACTCATGATCAGCAACAGGACATTCAAATGTTCTCCAGAGCTACCCGGTGATGGGAATTTCAAAAATTTCATTGTATTGATCTAGCCAATTTTCAAGGATGAAGTTGGAGGCACTGTGGATTTCAATTCACTCAGAAACCATTAAATGGTGAGGAAGCTCATTTCAATGAAAACTCTGGAGAATTCTTACAGGCAAGGCTTCCAAAAGTGCCCAAAAGTCAGATTAAGCCAGGCCCATTGAGGTCTACAATGTATGTTCCATGTGTGTTTTGACTCTCAAATATGGCTGCCAAGTCTTTAAGAATAATATCATGTGATATCCTGGCTGAGATTCCCTGTGCTCTGTGGAAAGTCACCTTGGGCCTAGATGTCACTTTCCAAGGACAACTCTCATGCATGGCCATCTAAAATTCCAACACAATTCCTGGCAATAATTCTCTGAGATCAGTAAAAGAACTCAGTCTCTAAGGGGAATCACACCAGAGTGCAAGCCTAGGTGGACCCAGTGATCTCTTCCAACCGCCAGACATATGTCCATAATTAAAACCAAACACTCTCACATGGCCCTCATCTTCTTCCATATAGACACTCATCATATCCTCTGGCTGGAGGTTTCCATAAGGGACGCAGCCCACGACAGTGTCTAAAATAAGCTCCCTGCCCCTCATTTGCCTAAAGTCAGGGTGGCCTGGACTCTCTTCCTGTGAACCAGTAGTGATCAAATAGGCCTGCCTTTAATATTGCTTGGCTTCTCCAACTTGAGGCCTTCTAGCTTTGGGGTTTAGATTCTTTAAGTGAATTGGAGTCATAAAAATCAAGCACCTATGGCCTAGCCTCTGCAGGGCTTTGAAGAACTCATTTGACCCAAAGGATCCCTATTCTCACTTGATGAATATCAGGAACCTACCAGAGGAAGGCAAGAGAGTTCATCAACAATATCTGATCTTTTTGCCATTTTGGTTTTGGATGCACACATGGGATCTATCTTTAGATGCATCAGGTGCTGAGAATCTAAGCCACAGCCTCACACAGGGACAACAGGCTGATTCAGACATATCCCAATCCTAAGCAATTAAGCAAAGAGCCACAGGTGATGCCCTTTCATTTCCATTTGAAAACTCTTTTCTTCAGGCTTCACAAAGTGGTGGCTTGAGGCAAAAAACTTCCTGACATTCAACAGAACAATAGGTAAGCAGAAGGACCAAAGCAGGGTTTCTCCACTGAGACTTTCCTGGTCAACAGATATCTGAGATTTCTGAGATGCTAGCCATTTCCTTCAGCTTCCAGTACATAACAATGTCACAGATCTTGGAGGCGGTACAAATCTTGGACACAAAACCATGATACTATTCTGGAGAGTCGCCAGAATTGAGAGAGAAAACAGGAAATTAGGAAGCTTGTAGGTGTTGCCCATCCATAAGGCAAGCCAGAGTCCACTCATGAATTGGGCAGGATGAATTCTGGGAAGCGTTCTACTAGACAGAACACATCCATTGATGCATTGTCTTTTCTAATGTCTACAACAATGGACTCAGTGGGATACACACACACATAGGAACACTCGCCTTGTCAAAGGACTTAATACAAATATTCCACTCCATACCAAACAAACCGCCTTTCCTACCTATCCTCAGAACATGAGACAAAACCACAAACTCACACCCACACCCACAAAGGCACCTCCTTCCCCCTAGTAGGTCTGTGACTCCCCGGAGTATCCTCTGACTAGTGAGCCATACTATGTTCCTCCAAAATGACCTCTCCTGTCTCAGATCATGTCTGCTTGGCCAACTCTGTGAAGTTCTCAAGAGCCAGCGGTGAGGCACTACCTGCCTTCTCAGGAAAAGCCCCTCTTCAGAGGTTTCCTGGCATTTGGCCTTCCTCACATCTGTAGGTACCAAGAAAGACTGACTCTGTCCTTGGTAAATCCAAACATGTCAGACCACTGGGACTAGGACAGAGACTGTCTCTGGGTGCCTGGATTCCTGGATTTCAAGTTCAGAGAGTTCCATCACCAAGGAAGTGAGGTGAGATCACTTCCTTCAGGATCTGAATTATGTCACTGCCTTGGCAACCACTTTGTCCTAACAGTTGCTTTCAAAATACTATGAGGTGGAGGCTGCCCTGATTTTCATGGGACACTTTCTCTAGTTAGAATGTTATATCAACCGTAAGCACCCGGGAACAGCTTCCACACAGGACTGGTTTGGTCCATGTTCTATACATTAAGAAGAGAGAGATTGATTCAGACACAACCCTTCATCCTGACCAGGATGATTGCCATGGAAGATGACTTTTGCTTTCTGAGGTAATTCATAGCTGCCTTCATCTTCACCAGGGATCACTTCTGCATGAACATTTGAGTTTCTCAGCAGGTGAACATCCCCTAGATTCCTGTAGTTTAATACACACACTGTTCCTGCTCTCCTGCAAAGTTAGTGTATGGTTAGGGTTAATAATATGTTCGATTTGGGTTAGGAATCATTCTGCAGGATGAATAATGAGATTGGGAACCTGTGATATTTATAAGAATATATAGGTGAAATATATGTATGAAAACGGGAATCTAAGAAGGATTTGAAGCCCAGAAGGGCATTGAGCCCTTGATTTGGATACTTAGTGTTGAATTATGTTCTGTACAATTGTCTCAGTTAAATCGAAATACAGTGGCATAGGACCTTGTACCTTGGATGATTGAATGTAGAAGAGAACATCCAGTCAAAAAGGAATAGTCAGTAGGATTAGGAAGATAGTCAGTAGGTTTAGGAAGAAGAGTGAGTATATGATTTGGAATAAAAAGCTTCTTTAGCAATAGGGTTTCATTGGGAGAGTGAATGTAAATGTCAGCACATGTGAAGAGTTAGTCACAATGATGAACTGGGGAAAATGTGTAGGAAAGCAGGTGTCAATAGAGACATTACGAAATCAGGCAAAGTATAAAGTGAGTCATAGGATTAGACATTTTCAAAAGGGTTGAGTTTGAATACATAATCATAGGACAAAACAAATATGTCGTCACGAATGGGAATGACATTTGAGAGCATTAGGAAACCTGGACATGGATGTTATTAGTTATCCACGTTCACTTTCCTTTTAGGCTTTTGTACAATCATAAGTGTTACATTTTTATGTTTTTTTTTTGTTCAGAATATTACTGTGATAAAATGTATATGTAGATCAGGTGACATGAGTATTTCTTTCACCATTTTGGGGGGCAATATTTTGAAGACGTATACATTAGTATTAGGGGTACCAAGAGGTGTACCCTGTGTCTATTAATATAGAGATAATGCATGAATAGACCATACTATGCATAAATAACGAAACTGATTCCACTTTAAATAATGGATTGAATTGATATGTGAAAATATATAAGAAATCTTATATTGATATACAATCATTCATTCCAACCAGTTATATATCTAATGGTAATATTAGGATTATGGTTTATGAAGAATGGTGTTTGAGTTTTGCTTTATACGTGATGATGTTAAACAAACATAATGTGTTTGGAAAGAAGTCTCATGAAAAGACCAGTCAAGAAACATGGAGGGATACATGTGTTCTGAATCAGGAAGTGATTGATCGTGAAACAAATGCCTATAAATTTTCTAATTTGTGACAGAAATATATATCCCATGATTTGCATAAACTGAAGACATAGTAACGTACAAGTGTTGAATAAAAATGAAAGTCAAAATACACATCATGTCCCCTAGAAATCAACTTGCATTGATTTTAAACTGGCTAAGTAACTGTAGAAATATTAGGGTTTGTATGCACCATTCACTGAATTTAGTTTTCAGTACTAGGAAACAATATGTATTTCAGGTGGATGATTATTTCTGAAAATAATCTTGTGGAAAGTTGATTATAAATCCACAGATATGAATATGAATGAATTTAGGGAGTGCATAATAAGACACATATATTTCATATTTTGAAAAATCTAAAGAGTATATATATATATATATATATATATATATATATATATATATATATATATACATATACATATATATATACACACACACGCAAAAGCACAGATATTAAAAAGTAGCAATACAGGAGATCCATTATGAAGGCAGGCATGGAGAAATCAAGTCTCTGATCTCTTCAGCTGCGCAGGCATAGGGAGTCGTAAACTGTCTAAATGCTGTTTGCTCAGAATCACTATGCAATATTGACCTGTTGTGAATCTGGGGTGAACAGTCTGGGCCCCTCAGAACACACACAAAGCCCGGATTGGCTGCATTCAAGCTTAGATTCGTCTGGTTTTTGTGACTCAGCACTAACATTCCCGCTGAAATAACTGGTCGGGCTTTCTGAATTGAGAGTTAAAAGCCAACTGAGCCTTCATAGGCAGTGGCCACAGGATTGAAATGGGGCTTGGGAGAGATAGTCAGGACCCACCTGTTGCATTGGTCACCCAGCAAAGGGAACGAACGGTCACCATTTGAATGGGATACCACCATGGGAGAGAACTGACGTCACAGGCGGAGGAGATAACTTCATTGAAACCAGCGCGACAAGTGTGTAATCCCATTGCCATATCTCTCAACAACGCAGGGAAACCTCAAGGGCCCTTCCCACCTCTGCCGTAATGGCCCCTCCCAGCTCTCCAAGGAGCGCGATACCCAGACCTAGGGAATCAAGATTGGCTCGGGACTCGCGGCGTGGAATTCCCTGCTACCGCTCCCACCAGTGCTGACAATTGAGGTCTCTTACACCACCTACCGGGGCCATGGCTCCTGAAGGGCAAGCAAATTCGCTGGAGGTTCTCAGCCCCAAGCTCTACAAACTTATTGTCTGAGGAAGGCAAACAAGGAGAGTGTGCCCAGGCGTTCATGGAAACAGGGCTACCAGGAGCAGAGGCCTGGTTTGTAACCAGTATTGTGGTGAGCATCACAGGTGAGTGGGGCCTGGCTTGAGGAAGCACAAGAGAAAGCCCTAGGCACTCAGAATTGGAGACCCGCCCAGTCTGGGAGGAAGAGCTGCTGCACAGTGATTGGTTCTCACTTTTTGAGAGGAGAAGCTTGGCCCAGTGCGCACAGCTCCACCTACTGGAAGAGAAGTTATTTGAACTCTAGGACTGCATGTATTATTATTATTTTTTTATTTGTTTTTTTTTCTTTCATTTTCATTTTTGTTATTGTTGTTCTTTAACTTTTTTAAATGTTTTTATTTTTTATTTTTTTATTTTATTATTATTATTATTATTTTAAATTTTAATTTTCAATTTTTTAATCATCATCATTACTTAAAACTTTCTTTCTTTATTTTCTATTTTTTTCTTTTGTCTTTTCATTTCTTTTCATTTTTCTTATTCCCCCTTCCTTGAATTCTACCTGCCTACTCTCATTCTCTTTAGTGACTTCTCCCTTCCCTTCTAATATCTTTCCTCCCAAGCATCAAATAAATTTATAAGAGTAAGCAGTAACTCAGTAGTCAAACAGAAGAAGAAGTAACATGAGCAGCATATAAAAACAAAGAAGAAAAGGATTACGAACAATGAAGGACAGCCTAAATATTCAAGAGCACCTAGAGTCATCAGAAAAATGGTCATATAAAGAACTCAAGTAATACCTTAGACAGATGGAATGGAACCTTAAAGAGGATACGAGACAGCAAAAACAAACAGTGATAAAACGCATTGAAAATGAATTACATAAACAGATAAAATGAGAAATTAAGCATCTTTATCAGGAGATAGAGATTATTAGAAAAATCAAACAATAATTCTAGAAATCAAGGAAATGATAAACCAAATTAAAAACTCAATTGAGAGTATCACTAACAGAGTAGAGCAAGTAGAAGACAGAATGTCAGATAATGAAGACAAAATATATCATCTTGAAAAAAGTCTAGCCAACAAAGAAATGCTGTAAAAAATTATGAGAAAACATTCAAGAGATATGGGATAACATAAAAAAAACAAACTAATGAGTCATATGGATAGAGGAATGTACAGAGATTAAAACCAAGGGAATGAGAAACCTGGTGAATGAAATAATTACAGAAAACTTTCCAGAAATAAAAATGGAAACGGATAAACAAATTGTAGATGCTTACAGGACACCGAGCACACAAAATCACAGTAGACCAATGCCAAGACACATTGTTATAAAGATATCCAATATACAGAACAAAGAGAAAATATTAAAAGCTACCAGAGAAAGGAGGCAGATTACAATCATTACAATCAGGGGTAAACCAAAAAGTTTAACAATGGATTTTTCATCATAGACGCTGGAAGTGAGAAGATCCTGGAACAACGTACTTCAAACACTGAAAGACAATGGATGCCAACCAAGAATTATGTATCCAGCAAAATTAAGCTTAAGATAAGACAATGAGATAAAAATATTTCATGATAAACAAAAGCTAAAAGAATTTCAGCCAGATAACCAGCATTGCAAAGCATCTTGAGCAAAACACTACACGAGGAAGAAATGAAAATCAACAACGAAAACCATCAGTGAGAAGTGCCGCAGTAATGACAGAGGGAAGGGGAAAAGCAAATCATGGAGAATCAAACTAATTAAAAAATATATATATAAAAACATGGGTGGCAGTACAAACCATATATCAATAGTAACTCTAAATGATAATGGCTTAAACTCTCGAATAAAGTGACATTGGCTTGTAACTTGAAATAAAAAAAAAAAATCCAACAATATGTTGCCTCCAAGGGACACATCTGAATGGAAAAGACATACACAGGCTGAAGGTGAAAGATTGGGAAAATTTATACCATGCACACGGTCCTCGAAAGCAAGCAGGGGTGGCCATCCTCCTATAGAATAAAATCGACCTCAAGACTAATTTAATCAAAGGGATAAGGAAGGACTTTATATACTGTTAAAAGAAACCATTCACCGACAAGACATAACAATTATCAATATTCACGCAGCAAATAATGGTGCTGCGACGTTCATAAAACAATTTATCCTCAAGTTCAAGAATCAAATAGACCACAATACAATAATTATGGGTGACTTCAACTCACCTCTCTCACCATTGGACAGATCCTCCAAACAAAAGTTGAATAAAGAAACTATAGAACTCAATATCACAATCAATACCCTATACTTAACTGACATATATAGAATATATCAACCATCATCAAGTGGATATACTTTTTTCTCACCAGCACATGGATCCTTCTCAAAAATAGACCATATGTTATGCCATAGGGCAACCCTCAGTAAATATAAAGGGGTGGAGATAATACCATGAATTTTTTGTGATCATAATGGAATGAACCTGGAAACCAATGATAAAGAAGGAAGAAAAAATCATATATCACATGCAAAATGAAGAATATGTTACTGAATAATCAATGGGTTACAGAAGACATAAAGGAGGAAATCAAAAAATTCTTAGAGATAAATGAAAATACAGACACAACATATCAGATTCTATAGGACACAATGAAAAGAAGTTTTAAGAGGTAAATTCATCGCCTGGAGGTCATTCCTCAAAATAGAAAAACAAACAAACAAACAAATGAGCTCACACTTCATCTCAAAGCCCTAGAAGAAGAAGAGCAAAACAACAGAAAATGTAGCAGAAGGAAAGAAATAATTAAAATCATAGCGAAATTGAAACAAAAGAAACTATTGAAAAAATTAACAAAACTAAAAGGTGCTTCTTCAAAAAGATAAATAAGATCGACAGACCCTTAGCCATGCTAACGAAGAGAAGAAGAGAGAGAACTCAAATTACTAACATACGGGATGAAAAAGGCAATATCACAACAGATGCTACATAAATACAGAAGAAAATTAGAAATTATTTTGAAAAACTGTATTCCAATAAAATAGAAAATAGTGAAGACATCGATAAATTTCTTAAGTCATATGATTTGACCAGACTGAGTCAGGAGGAAACACACAATTTAAACTGACCAATATCAATGGATGAAGTAGAAGAAGCAATCAAAAGACTACCAACCAAGAAAAGCCCAGGAACGGATGGGTATACAGCAGAGTTTTACAAAACCTTTAAAGAAGAATTAATACCAATACTTTTCAAGTTATTCAGGAAATAGAAAAACTGGAAGCTCTGCCAAATTCATTCTATGAGGCCAACATCACCCAGATTCTGAAACCAGACAAAGACACCTCAAAGAAAGAAAACTACAGACCAATATCTCTGATGAACCTAGATGCAAGAATCCTCATTAAAATTCTGGCGAATTGGATACAAAGGCACATCAAAAAAATTGTGCACCATGATCAACTTGAATTCATCCCTGGGATGCAAGGAGGCTTCAATATATGGAAATCAATAAATGTTATTCACAACATCAATAGACTTAAAGATAAGAACCATATGATCATCTTGATAGATGCAGAAAAACCATTCAACAAAGTAGAGCATTCCTTTATGTTCAAAACATTTTAAAAACTAGGGATAACAGGAACTTACCTCGACATTGTAAAAGATAACTATGTTAAGCCTCAGGCTAGCATCATTCTGAATGGAGAAAAATTGAAGGCATTCACTTTAAAATCTGGAACAAGGCAGAGATATCCTCTATCACCACTTCTATTCAATATAGTTCTCGAAAAACTGGCCAGAGCAATTAGAGAGATGAAAGACATTAAAAGCATAAAAATAGGAAAAGAAGAACTTAAATTATCACTATTTGTAGATGACATGATTCTATACATAGAAGACCCAAAAGGGTCTACAGAAAAAACTACTAGAACTAATAAATGAATGCAGCAATGTGGCAGGATATAAAATCAACATGCATAAATCAAAGGCATTTCTGTATATCAGCGACAAAACTTCTGAAACAAAAATGAGTCAAAACACTGCATTCCCAATTTCCTCAAAATAATTAAATACTTGGGAATCAACCTAACAAAAGAGGTGAAAGATTTATATAATGCAAACTACAGAACCCTAAAAAGAGAAATAGAATAAGATCTTAGAAGATGGAAAAATATACCCTGTTCATGGATAGGCAGAACTAACATCATCAAAATTGCTATATTACCAAAAGTTCTCTATAGGTTTAATACAATGCCAATCAAAATCCCAAAGGATTTTTTTTTTGTAGAAATAGATAAAGCAATCATGAAATTCAAATGGAAAAATAAAAGACCCAGAATAGCAAAAGCAATTCTAAGCAGGAAGTGTGAATCAGGCAGTATAGTGATACCAGATTTCAAACTATATTACAGAGCATTCATAACAAAAACAGCATGGTACTGGTACCAAAACAGGCGGGTGGACCAATGGTACAGAATGGAGGACACAGAGACTAATCCAAAAATCTACAACTGTCTTATATTTGATAAAGGAGCTAATGGCCTGCAATGGAGGAAGGATAGCATCTTCATCAAATAGAGTTGGGTAAACTGGAAATCCATATGCAACAAAATGAAACTGAATCCCCTCCTCTCGCCATGCACAAAATTAACTCAATGTGGATCAAGGAGCTAGATTCAAATCAGAGTCTCTGCGTCTGATAGAATAAAAAGTTGGCTCCTATCTACATATTGTGTGGTCAGGCTCCAAATTCCTTAATAGGACACCCATAGAATAAGAGTTAATAATAAGAATCAACAAATGGGACTTACTTAAACTGATTTTTTTTTCTTAAAGAGAGAAACAATAAGAGAGGTAAATATGGAGCCTACATCATGGGAACAAATTTTTAGTCCTCACCCTTCACATGGAGCCCTAATATCCAGAGTATACAAAGTATACAAAGAACTCAGAAAATTAGACAATAAGATAATCAATAACCCAATGGGCCAAGGACCTGAACAGAAACTTCTCAGAGGAGGACATAGAATCAATTAACAAGTACATGAAAAAATGCTCTCCATTTCTAGCAGTAAGAGAAATGCAAATAAAAACCACCCTAAAATACCATCTCAATCCAGTGAGATTGGCAGCCATAATGAAGTCAAACAACAACAACAAGTGCTGGCGAGGATGTGGGGAAAAGGGTACTCTTGTACATTGCTGGTGGGACTGAAAACTGGTGCGGCCAATTTGGAAAGCAGTATGGAGATTCCTGGGAAATCTGGGAATGGAAGCACCATTTGATCCAGCTATTGCCCTTCTCGGACTATTCCCTGAAGACCTTAAAAGAGCGTACTACAGGGATACTGCCACATCGATTTTCATAGCAGCACAATTCACAATTGCTACACTGTGGAACCAACCCAGATGCCCTTCAATAGATGAATGGATAAAAAAATGTGACTTTTATATACTATGGAGAATTACGCAGCACTAAAAAATGACCAAATCTTGGAATTTGCAGGGAAATGCATGGCACTGAGCAGATTATGGTTAGTGAAGCTAGCCAATCCCTAAAAAACAAATGCCAAATGTCTTGTTTGATATAATGAGAGCACCTAAGAACAGAGCAGGGAGGAAGAGCATGAAGAAAAGATTAACATTAAGCAGAAACATGAGGTGGGAGGGAAAGGGAGAGAAGAGGGAAATTGCATGGTAATGGAGAGAGACACTTATTGTTACACAAAATTACATATAAGAGGTTGTGGGAAAATAAACAAGGAGAGAAATGATTTAGAGTAGGTATGGTAGAGAGAGAAGATGGGAAGATAGG
The DNA here is from genome assembly GCF_048772815.1 of Callospermophilus lateralis. Lineage (NCBI taxonomy): Eukaryota > Metazoa > Chordata > Mammalia > Rodentia > Sciuridae > Callospermophilus > Callospermophilus lateralis. Next base: position 525,808 of record NW_027511655.1, read on the forward strand.
GGAGTGGGGATAGTAGAGTATAGGAAAGGTAGCAGAATACAACAGTAACTAATAGGGCATTATGTAAAAATATGGATGTGTAACTAATGTGATTCTGCAATCTGTATTTGGAGTAAAAATGGGAGTTCATAACCCACTTGAATCTAATGTATGAAATATGATATGTCAAGAGCTTTGTAATGTTTTGAGCAACCAATAAAAGAAAAAAAAAGTAGCAATATATATGCCAATAGAAATTCATCATGAAATGTATATAATCCACAGATCGAAAAATATTCATTTTACTGAACATGGATTCATGTATAATGTTTTTCAACTAGGAAGCTCACCCAATGGTTGAATTTTCAGTTCCAACAGCGTTTAGGAGGAGTGATCTCTTCTCTCAATTTGCATCTACCAATTCAGCCACCTCACAAGTGTATACGAGTGATATCAGGTAGAATTCTATATGTGCATATAAACATACATGTGCTGAATAGGCTACAGAGAAAGGGAGATAGGGATTCACATATTTGCTAATTTTAAAAACACATGTAGAACTATTTCAACAAAAAATTGACTAGACTTATAACTCCTACATTATATAATGCAAAAGGCAATTCCAACTATACACCATGCGTCCTTTGAACTGCTTGTGTTTCTTCTCTTTTTGGCTTATTTTTCACCATCATATTAGGATTATTAGTCAGAGACTAGTAGGGTATGGGTTATAGTGTCAGGGATTCAGTATTTCAAATGGAAATTGAAAAATGAATCCAATGTGTATGTAAATATGTGCTACACAAAAATCTTCCCACTCACATCCAGAACAATGCCTTGACATTACCTACGCCCCAAGTAAAACACAATTAGAGTAGAAAAGTGTGAAAATCTATGAATACAAATATGGAATGGAATATGCTCGGGAGTTCACAACCTTGGAGGTGGTAGAGGAGTTTCCAAAAGTAAAGGACAGGGTAAACACTCCACAAACAAGGAACTCTGCTGGCCTAAGAATTCTTGGGAAACGGCTTCTGAGGTTGGGCACTTGAAATATATGTTGTTTTCATGAGCTTTAGCTTACTTTGTAGTGAGACCATCAAAGCTCGGTCTGCATCTATGTGACAGAAAGACATGGTTTCTTATATTCCAATGAACATGAGGCAGCAGTGCTCAATTCTCTCTTTGTAGCTAAACTGTGTCCATTGGAAGCTAAGTGTCTCCCGGTGGGGACTGTGAAGACATTTGGTCATCCTCCACTTTTCGTGGTATTTCTTGCTTCTGCACTGGGAATTTGGTATTTGCTTCACAAAACATAAAAAGTTCATCTGGGATACAGTGCTGGAGGGAGTTCTGTCACGTGTGGTGGGTCAGGGTCTGCAGGAGAATGCACCAACCAGGCTTCTATCCCACATAGCTTGCACCAATAACCATAGCAACCTGATTCTGAATATTGCCCTGAAAACTCTCCATTTAACAAGATGCCTTTACATATAAGGGTCTGATGTCTGCACTATATCAGTCACAAAAAATTTGGAAGCCAATGGCAGATTCACATGGCCCCAACATGATGTTTTATCACACACCTGCCCACCACTGCTCTAGCCCCCCTACTCAGCAGGCTCCAAATTACTGGCTTCTCTTGTTCTACACCATTTTAATGAAACCCAGTCAAAAACAAGGCACTGTCTGGTATACAAATGATCAGCAACAGGACATCAAAAGTTTCTGCAGTGCCACCTGGTCATGGGAATTTCAAAAATTTCATGGTATTTATCTAGCAATTTTTCAAGGGTGAAGTTAGAGGCACTGTGGGTTTCAATTCATTCAGGAACCATTAAGAGTTGAGAAAGTTCATTTCAATGAAAGCTCTGGAGAACTCTCACAGTCAATGCTTCTCAAACAGTTGCCAAAAGGTCTCCTAAAGCCAGGCCAATTGACATCTACAATGTGAGGTCCATGTGTGTTTTGACTCTCAAATATGGCTGCTAAGTCTTTCAGAATAAAATCATGTGATATCCTGGCTGAGATTCTCAGGCCTCTGTGGAAACCACCCTGGGCCTAGATCTCAGTTTCCAAGAGTGAGTCTCATGCGTGGCCTCCTAAAATCCCAACACAATTCATGGCAATACTTCTCTGAGGTCAGTTTCAGAACTCAGTCTCTAAGGGGAATCACACCAGAGTTGAAGCCCAGGTGGCCCCATCATCCCTTCCATCCGCCAAAAAATGACCACAATTAAAATCAAAACACTACCACAGGGCCATCATCTTCTTCCATGTAGACACTCATCATAACCTCTAGCTGGAGGTTTCTATGAGCCCAAGGTAGTGTCCGAATAAGCTCACTTGCCCCTCATTTGCCTAAAATCATGATGGCCTGGACACTCTTCCTGTGAACCAGGAATGATCAAATATTCCTGCTGTTAAAGTGTTCCACTTCTCCAATTTGAGGCCTACTGGCTGTAGGGTATAGATTCTTTATGTGATTTGGAGTCATGAGAAAACCCAAGCAAATATGGGCTAGCCTCTGCAGGGATTTCAAGAACTCATTTGACCCAAAGGATCCCTATTCTCACTTGATGGAGGTCAGGAACCTAAAACAAGAGGGCAAAAATATTCACCCACAATGACTGCTCTTTTGGCCATTTTAGTTTTGGAAACACATGGGATCTTTCTTTAGATCCATCAGGTGCTGAGAATCTAAGCCACAACCTCATACAAGGACAAGAGGCTGATTCAGACACATCCCAATCCAAATCAATTAAGCAAAGAGCCACTGGTGATGTCCATACATTTCCATATGAAAACAGTTTTCTTCAGGCTACACAAAGGGGTGGCCTGAGGCAAAGACCTTCCTGACATTCAGGGTAATAGAAATAGAAGTAAGCAAATGGCCCAAAGAAGGGTTTCTCCACTGAGACTTTACTGGTCACACTGAAATCTGAGTTTTCTTAGATGCTCCCATTCCCTTCAGCTATCCAGTACATGAACATGTCACAGAACCTTGTGGTGTTACATATTTGGGAAACAAAACCACGAGTCTATTCTGGAGAGTGGCCAGAATTCACGAAGAAAACAGGAACTTTAGAAGATAATAGATGTTGCCCATCCATAAGGCAAGCTGCAGTCCATTCATTAATTGGGCAGTATGAATGCGGGGAAGCTTTCAACTAGAGACAACACATCCATTGATGCATTCTCTTTTCTAATGTCTACAACCACGGATACAGTGGGATACACAGACTTAGAAACACTCACCATGTCAAACGACTTACTAGAAACAGTCCACTCCAAACCAAACAAACCACCTTTCCTACCTATTCTCAGAACATGAGAAAAAACCACAAACTCACACCTACAACGGCAAAGGCACTTCCATCCCCCAAATAGGTCTGTGACTATCCGGAGTGTCTTCTGACTGGTGGGCCATATTATGTTCCCCCAAAATGGCCTGTCCTGTTTCAGATCTGGTCTCCTTGGCCAACTCTGTGAAGTTGTCAGGAGCCAACGGTGAGCCACTACCTGATTACTCAGGAAAGGCCCCTCTTCAGAGCTCTGCTGGCATTTGGCCATCCTCACATCAGTGGGTACCAAGAAAGACTGAGTATGTCTTTGGGAAAAGCAAACAAGTTAGCCCACTGGAACTGGGAGTGGGACTGGCTCTGCGTGCCTTCCTTCCTGGATCCCAGGTTCAGAGAATTCCATCACCAAGGAAGTGAAGTGAGGTCACTTCTTTCAGGAACAGAATATGCTCACTGCCTTGGTAACCACTTTGTGCTAACAGTTGCTTCCAGGGTTCCCATGAGATGGAGGCTGCCCCAACATCCTGTGACACATTCAGAAGTTAGAATGGTATATCAACCATAGGCACCAGGGAACAGCTCTCCACAGAGGCCTGGTTCAGTCCATCTTCTCTTTATTAAGAAGAGAGAGGCTGATTCAGACCATCAATTAATCCTGACCAGGTTGTTTGCCATGGAAGATGACTATTGCTCTCTCAGGTCCTACATAGCTGCCTATATCTTCTGCAAGGATCATTTCTCCATGGATCTTTGATGTTCTCAGCAGGTGGAAGATCATCTACATTCCTATATTGTAAGACCCACACTGTCCCTGCTCTTAAGTAAGTTATACTGAGGGAACAGTGTATGGTTAGGGTTAATACCTTGTTCAATTTGGGTTACAAATAATTCTGCGGGATGAATAATGGTATTGGCAAAATGCGATGTTTACAAGAGTATATATGTGAAACATAAGTATGAAAGCAGAAATCTAGGTAATATTTGAAGCCCAGAATGGCATTGGGGACTTGAGTGGGATACTTAGCTTTGAGTAATGTGCAGCACAGATGTCTCAGATAAATCAATATACACTGGCATCGTACCTTGTACCTTGGATATTGAATGTTGAAGAGAACATCCAGTCAAAAACCGATAGTCGGCAGGATTAGGAAGGTAGTTGGTAGGTTTAGAAAAAAGAGTGAGTATAGGATTTGGACCAAAAGTTCTTTAGCAATAGAATTTAGTGTAGAGAGTGTATGTAAATGTAAGCACATGTGAAGAGTCAGTCACAATGATGAACTGGGGAAAAATATAGGAAATCAGATATCAATAGAGACATTAGGAAATCAAGCAAAGTATAAATTGTGTGATAGGGTTAGACATTTTTAACAGGTTTGAAGTTGAATATATAATCTTAGGAAGAAACAAATATGTAGTCAAAAATAGAATTGATATTTGAGAGCATTAGGCAACCTGGACATGGATGTTTTTAGTAATCCATGCTCACTTTCCATTTACGCTTTGGTACAATTGTAAGTGTGACCTATGCTTTTTGTGTCCAGAATATTTCTGTAATAAAATGTGTATGTAGATCAGGTGACAATCGTATTTCTTCCACCAATTCTGGGAGCAATATTTTGAAGACTTACAAATTAGTATGGGGGTACAAATAGGTGTACCCTGTTTCTATGAATATAGACATAATGCATGAATAGACCATACTGTGAATAAATAATATAACTGGATCCACTTTAAATAATGAATTGAATAAATATCTGAAAATTTATAAGAAATTTTATATTGATATGCAATCATTCATTCCAACCAGTTATATATCTAACGATCATCTTAGGGTTACGGTTTATCATGAAGGGTGTGTGAGTTTTGGTTCAAAATTGATTATGGAAATAGAAAATAATATATTTGGAAAAAAGTCTCATGAATAGAGCAGTCAAGAGACATAGAGGAATACATGTGTTCTGGAGCAGGAAGTGATTGAAAGTGAAACAAATGCCTATAAATTTGCTAACTAGTGAATAAAATATATATACTATGATGTGCATAAACTGATGAAATAGTAATGTACCAGTGTGGAATAAAAATTAACGTCAAAATACACATCATGTCCCATAGGAACCTACATGCATTAATGTTAAACTGGGTCAGTTAATGTACACATATTAGGATTTGTATGCACCTTTTACTGAAGTTAGTTTTCAGTACTAGGAAACAAATATGTATTTCGGGTGGATGAATATTTCTAAGAATAATCTTGTGAAAAGTTGATTATTAATCCACATACATGAACATGAATGAATTTAGGGAGTGTATATAAGACACATATATTTCATATTTTTAAAAATATGGAGAGTATATATATATATATATATATATATATATATATATATATATATACACACACACACACACACACACACAAACACAGACATTAAAAAGTAGCAATATATATGCCAATCAAAATTCATCATGAAATATATATCATAAAGATGCAAAAACATTCATTTTAGTGAACATGGGTTTATGTATAATGTTGTTCCACTGGGAAGCTCACCCATAGGTTGAATTTTCAGTTCCAACAGCGTTTAGGAGGAGTGATCACTTCTCACAGTTTGTATCTGCTAAGTCATATATCTTACAAGGATGTACGTGTGATACCTTGTAGGATTCTATTTGTGCATATAAAAATATATGTGCTGAATAGGCTCCAGAGAATGGGAGACCGTAATTCACATATTTGTTAACTTTAAAACACATTGAGAACTATTTCAATTAAATATTGAATAGATTTATAACACCTACCCTTTATCATGCAAAAGGCAAGTCCAACTCTGAACTGCAAGTATTTATGTACTGTTTGGGTTACTTTCTTCCATCATATTAGGATTAGTAGTCAGAGTCTAGTAGAATATGGGTTAGTGTCAGGGATTCAGAATTTCAAATGGAAAAAAGGAAAATTAATCTTCCAACTCTCATCCAGAACAATGCCTTGTCATTACCTTCGCCCCAAGGAAGACACAATTAGAGTAGAAGAGTTACAAAATCTGTGATTACATTTCTGGAATCGAAAATGCTCAGGAGTGCACAAACTTGGAGGTGGTATAGGAGTTTCCAAAAGTAAGGACAGGGTACACACTCCACAAACATGAAGCTCTGCTTGCCTAAAACTTTTTGAGAAACTGCCAGTGAAGTTGGGCACTGAAATATAGGTTGTTGTCAGGAGTTAAGCTTCCTTTGTAGTGAGACCCTCAAAGCTGGGTCTTCATCTATGTGACCTGGAGGACATCGTTTCCTATTTTCCAATGAACACGAGGCAGCAGTGCTCAATTCTCTCTTTGTAGGTAAACTGTGTCTCCCTGTGTGGACTGTGAAACAATTTGGTCATCCTCCACTTTTTGTGGTGTTTCTTGCTGCTGCACTTGGAGTTTGGTTCATGCTTCACAAAATACAAGGAGTTCAACTGGGAAACAGTGCTTGAGGTATTTCTGTCACGTGTGGTGGGTCAGGGTCTGCAAGAAAATTCACCAACCAGGCTTCTATCTCTCAAAGATTGCCCCCTTGTCCATAGCAACCTGATTCTGAACATTGCCCTGAAACTACGCCACATAACAAGATGCCTTTACATATAAGGGTCTGATGTCTGCACTCTGTCAGTTACAAGCCATTTGGAAGCCAATGGCAGATCCAAATGGCCCCACCATGATGTTTTATCACACACCTGTCCACCACTGCTCTAGGCCCACTACTCAGCAGGCTCCAAAATACTGGCATCTCTGTTCTAAACAATTTTCATGAAACCCTGTCAATCAAGGCACTGTCTGGTACACTCATGGTAAGCAACAGGACATCGAAAGTTTCTGCAGTTCCACCTGGTCATGGAAAATTCAAAAATTTCGTGGTATTTATCTAGCCATTTTTCAAGGATGACTTTGGATGCACAATTATTCAGGAACCATTAAATGTTGAGAAAGTTCATTTCAAAGAAAATTCTAGAGAACTCTCACAGGCAAGGCTTTCCAAAGAGTGGACAAAAGGTCACTTGAAGCCAGGACCATTGAGATCTACAATGTGAGGTCCTATGTCTTTTGACTCTCAACTATGGCTGCCAAGTCTTTCAGAATAAAATCATGTGATATCCAGGCTGAGATTCCCAGTTCTTTGTGGAAAGCCACCCTGGTCCTAGATCTCAGGTTCCAAGGGCGACTCTCATGTGTGGCCTCCTAAAATCCCAACACAATTCATGGCAATTCTTCTCTGAGATCAGTTTCAGATCTCAGTCTCTAAGTGGAAACACACCAGAGTTCAAGCCCAGTTGACCCAGTCATCTCTTCCAACCGCCACACCAATGACCAGAATTAAAACCAAAACACTCCCACATGGCCCTCATTTTCTTCCATATAGACACTCATCATAACCTTGGCTGGAAGTTTTTATGAGGCACACAGCCCAAGACAAAGTCAAAATAAGTTTCCTTGCCCTTCATTTGTCTAAAGTCAGTGTTTCCTGGACAACGTTCCTGTGAACCAGGACTGATCAAAGAGGTCTGCCATAAATACTGTTCTGCTTTTCCAATTTGAGGCATACAGACTGTCGGGTATAGTTTCTTTATGTGATTTGCAGTCATGAGAAAACCCAAGCACCTATGGGCTAGCCTCTGCATGGCTTGAAGAACTCAGTTGACCCAAAGATCCCTGTTATCACTTGATGGAGATCAGGAACCTTACAGAGGAAGGCAAGAGACTTCATCACAATGACTTCTCTTTTGGCCATTTTGGATTTGGATGCACACATGGGATCTTTCTTTAGATCCATCAGGTGCTGAGAATCTAAGCGATAATCTCACACTGCACTAAGAGGCTGATTCAGACATATCCCTTTGCAAAGCAATTAAGCCAGGAGCCACAGGTGATGCCCATTTATTTCCATTTGAAAACTGTTTTTTTCAGGCTTTGGAAATGTGTGGCTTTAGGCAAAGTCCTTCCTTTCATTCAGGGCAACAGAACAATAGGTAAGCAAAATACCAAAGCAGATTTTCTCCACTGAGACTTTCCTGGTCACACTGATATCTGAGTTTTCTGAGATATTCACCATTCTCTTCAGCTATCCAGTACATGGCCATGTCCCAGATTGTGGAGGAGATACATATCTTGAACACAAAACCATGAGCCTATGGGAGAGTGACCAGATTCAGGAAGATATCAGGAATGTAGGAAGGTAATAGGTGTTGCCCATCCATAAGGTAACCTGCAGTCCATTCATAAATTGGACAGGATGAATTCTGCGAAGAATTCTACTAGACAGGACACATCTATTGATGCATTCTCTTTTCTATTGTCTACAACCACAAATACAGTGGGATACCCAGACATAGAAACACTCACCTTCTCAAAGGACTTACTAGAAACAGTCCACTCCAAACCAAACAAACCGACTTTCCTACATTTTCTCAAAACTTGAGACAAAAATCACAAACACACAAACACACACACACACACCCACAAAGGCACCTTCTTTCCCCAAATAGGTCTGTGACTATCCAGAGCGTCCTCTGACTGGTGGGCCATACTATGTTTCCCCGAAATGGGCTGTCCTATGTCAGATCTGGTCTTCTTGGCCAAAACTGTGAAGTTATCAGGAGCCAGCGGTGAGCCACTGCCTGTTTTCTCAGGTAAAGCCCCTATTCAGAGCTTTCCTGGCATTTGTCCATCTTCAATTTAGTAGTTGCCAAGAAAGACTTACTCTATCCTTCTTAAATCCAAAAATTTGAGACCACTGGGACTTAGACTGGGACTGCTTCAGGGTGCCTGGCTTCCTGGATTCCAAGTTCAGAGTGTTCCATCAACAAGAAAGTGACATGGGTCACTTCGTCTAGAACTGAATGAGGTCACTGCCTTGGCAACCACTTTGTCCTAACAGTTGCTTCCAAGGGTCCATGAGATGGATCCTGCCCCTACTTCCTATGACACTTTCACAAGTTAGAATGGAATATCAACCATAGGCACCCGGGAACAGGTCTCCACACAAGCCTGGTTTGGTCCATCTTCTCTACATTAACAAGAGAGAGACTGCTTCAGACACACCCCTTCATCCTGACCTGTTTGTTTTTTTTTGTCATGAAAGATGACTTTCGCACTCTCAGGTCCATCATAGCTGCCTACATCTTCTTTAGGGATCATTTCTGCATGGACCTTTGAAGTTCTCCGGAAGTTGAAGATCTCCTACATTCCTGTATTGTAAGACCAACTCTGTCCCTGCTCTTCTGTAAAGTTAGATTGAGGGAACAGTGTTTGGTTACAGTTAATAACATGTTTGATTTGGGTTAGGATCATTCTGCTGGATGAATAATGGTATTGGGAACCTGCAATATTTATAAGATTATATAGGTGAAATATATGAATGAAAACAGAAATCTCGGTAACATTTGAAGCCCAGAAGGGCATTGGGTCCTTGATTGGGATACTTAGCTTTTAATTATGTTCTGCACAGATGTCTCAGATAAATCTATACACAATGGCATAAGATCTGATACCTTGGATGATTGAATGTTGAGGAGAACAACCATTCAAAGAGGGAGAGTCGGTAGGATTAGGAAGATAGTTGGTAGGATTATAAAAAAGTGTGAGTATAGCATTTGGACAAATAGTTCTTTAGCAATAGGTTTTCAGGTAGACAGAAAATGTAAATGTCAGCATATGTGAAGAGTCAGTCACAGTGATGAACTGGGGAAAATATGTAGGAAAGCAGATATCAATAGAGACATTAGGAAATCAGGCAAAGTATAAAGTGAGTGATAGCAAAAGACATTTTCAACAGGCTTGAGATTGAATATATAATCTTAGGAAGTAACAAATATGTAGTCACCAATAGGATTGACATTTGAGAGCATTAGGCAACCTGGACATGGGTTATTTTCATATTCCATACTCACATTCCATTTAGGCTTTGGTACAATCGTAAGTGTGACTTTGCATTTTGTGGCCAGAATATTACTGTGATAAAATGTATATGTAGATCAGGTGACATGAGTATTTCTTGCACCATTTCTTGGAGCAACATTTTGAAGGGGTATAAATTAGTATTGGGGGTACATATAGGTGTACCATGTATGTATGAATATAGAGATAATGCATGAATAGACCATACTGCGAATAAATAATATAACTTGTTCCAACTTTAAATAATGGATTGAATTGATATCTGAAAATACACAGGAATCATATATTGATATACATACATTCATTCCAACCAGTAATACATCTAATGGTAATATTACGGTTGTGGTTTATCACCAAGAGTGTGTGAATTTTGCTTCAAATTTGATTATGGAAATCGAAAATAATGTGTTTGGAAAGAAATCTCATGAAATGACCACTCAAAAACAAGGAGGAATACATATGTTCTGAAGCAGGAAGTGATTGAATATGTTACAAATTTCTTTAAATTTGTGAACTTGTGGATGAAATGTATATTCTATAATGTATAAAAACTGCAGAAATAGTAATGTACCAGTGTTTAATAAAAATGAACGTCAAAATACACATCATGTTCCATAGGAATCTACTTGCATTGATGTTAAAGTGGGTCAGCTACTGTAAAAATATAAGGATTTGTTTGCACCATTCATTGAAGTAACTTTTTAGTACTAGAAAACAAATATGTATTTCAGGTGGATGAATATTTTTAAAATAATCTTATGAAAAGTTTAATATAAAACCGCATACATGAACAAGAATGAATTTAGGGAGTGTATAATAGGACACATATATTTTATATTTTGAAAAATCTAGAGAGTATATATATATATATATATATATATATATATATATATATATACACACACACACACACAAAACACACACAGAGACATTAAATAGTAGCAATATATATGCCAATTAAAATTCATTGTGAAATATATATCATCCACAGATCCAAAATATTAATTTTACTGAACATGGATTTATGTATAATGTTTTTCAACTAAGAAGCTCACTCATAGTCTGAATTTTCAGTTCCAAAAGCATTAATGAGGAGTGATCTCTTCTCACACTTTGTATCTGCCAAGTTAGCCACCTCTCAAGAATATACGTGTGATACCAGGTAGGATTCTATATGTGCATATAAAAATACATGTGCTGAATAGGCTACAGAAAAATGGAGACAGGAATTCACATATGTGTTAACTTTAAAAACACATGCAGAACTATTTCAACAAAAAATTGACAAGATTTATAACTCCTACCCTATATCATGCAAAAGGCAAACCAACTATCCACCATGCCTCCTCTGAAGTGCTAGTATTTCTATTCTGTTTGGGTTACTTTTCTCCATCATATTAGAATTAGTAGTCAGAGTCTAGTAGGGTATGGGTTAGTGTCAAAGATTCAGCATTTCGAATGGAAAATTGAACAATGAATCCAATGTGTATGTAAATATGTGCTACACAAAATTATTCCCACTCTCATCCAGAACAATGCCTTGACAATTCCTTCACCCCAAGTAAGACACAATTAGAGGAGAAGATTGAGAAAATCTGTGAATAAATTTGTGGAATGCAATATGCTCAGGAGCTCACAACCTTTGAAGTGGTAGAGTAGTTTCCAAAAGTATGGGACAGGGTAAAAACTCCACAAACATGGAGGTCTGCTGGCCTAGAGATTTCTAGAGAAACTGCCTGTGAGTTTGGGCACTTGAAAAATATGTTGTTGTCAGGAGCTTTAGCTTCCTTTCTAGGGAGACCATAAAAGCTTGGTCTGGATCTATGAGACGTGGAGGACATGGTTTCTTATTTCCCAATGTACATGAGGCAGCAGTGCTGAATTCTCTTTTTAGGTAAACTGTGGCCACTGGGGAATAAATGTGTGCCAGTGTGTACTGTGAAGCCATATGGTCATCTTCCATTTTCGTGGTGTTTCTTCCTGCTGCACTGGGTGTTTGGTATTTGCTTCACAAAATACAAAGAGTTCAACTGGGTCACAGTGCAAGAGGAAGTTCTGTCATGTATGGTTGGTCAGGTTTTGCAGGAGGATCCAAGAACTAGGATCCTATCCTACATATCTTGCCCCCTTGACCATAGCACCCTGATTCTGAACAATGTCCTGAAACCTCTCCAAATAACAACTTGCCTTTACATGGAAGGTTCTGCTGGCTGCACCATGTCAGTCACAAGGCATTTGAAACCAATGGAAGATACACATGGCCCCACCACAGATGTTTTATCACATACCTGCCCACCACTGGTCTAACCTACTACTCAACAGAGTCCAACTTACTGGCATCTCTGTTCTACACCATTTACATGAAACCCAGTCAATCAAGGCACTGTCTGGTATATTCATGATCAGCAACAGGACATCAAAAGGTTTTCCAGTGCCACCTGGTGATGGGAAATTCAAAAATTTCATGGTATTTATCTAGCCATTTTTCAAGGATGAAGTTGGAGGCACTGTGAGTTTCAATTCTTTCAGGAACCATTAAATGGTTAGGAAGCTCATTTCAATGAAATCTCTGGAGAACACTCACAGGTAAGGCTTCCCAAAGAGTGGCCAAAAGATCATATGATGTTATGCCCATTTAGGTCTACAATGTGAGGTCCATATGAGTTTTGACTCTCAACTATGGGTGCCAAGTCTTTCAGAATAAAATTTGTGGTATCCTGGCTGAGAGGCTCATTGCTCTGTGGAAAGCCACCCTGGGCCTAGAACTCAGTTTCCAAGGGCAACGCTCATGCCTGGCTTCCTAAAATCTCAACACTATTTATGGCAATACTTCTCTGAGGTCAGTTCCAGAACTCAGACTCTAAGGGAATCACACAAGAGTTCAAGAACATGTGGACCAAGTCATCTCTTCCAACCGCCACCCAAATGACCACAATTTAAACCAAAACACTCCAACGTGGCGCTCATCTTCTTCCATATAGACACTCACAATAACCTATGGCTGGAGTTTTCCATGAGGGGCACACCCCAAGACCGTGTCCAAAATAAGCTCTCTTACACCTAATTTGCCTAAATTCAGGGTGGCCTGGACACCCTTTTGTGAACCAGGAGAGATTAAGTAGGCCTCCCGTTAATACTGCTCCGCTTCTTCAATTTGAGGCCAAATGACTGTGGGGTTTGGATTCTTTATGTGAATTGGAGTCTTGAGAAAACCCAAGCAAATATGGGCTAGCCTCTGCAGGGCTTTGAAGAACTCATTTGACCCAAAGGATCCCTAATCTGACTTGATGGAGGTGAGGAAAGTTACAGAGGAAGGCGAGAGACTTCATCCACAAGGACTGCTCTTTTGGCCATTTTGTTTTTGGATGTAAACATGGGATCTTTCTTTAGATCCATCAGGAGCTGAGAATCTAAGTCACAGCCTCACACAGGGTAAATAGGCTGATTCAGACACATCCTTTCCAAAGCAATTAAGCAAAGAGCCACAGGTAATGCCCATTCATTTCCATTTGAAAACTGTTTTCTTCAGGCTTCAAAAAGTGGTGGACTGAGGAAAAGACCTTCCTGACATTCAGGGCAACAGAAGAATAGGTAAACAAAAGGCCCCAAGCAGGGTTTCTCCACTGAGACTTTCCTGGTCACACTGATATCTGAGTTTTCTGAGATGCTCACCATTCCCTTCAGTACATGGTCATGTCACAGAGCTTCGAGGTTGTACATATCTTAAACAGAAAACCATGAACCTATTCTGGAGAGTGGCCAGAATTCAGGAATAAAACAGGAACTAAGGAAGATAGCAGGTGTTGCACATCAATAAGGCAAGCTGCAGTCCATTCATAAATAGGGCAGGATGAATGCTGTGAAGCTTTCTACTAGACAGGACATATTCATTGATGCATTCTTTTTTCTAATGTCTACAACCACGGACACAGTGGGATACACAGACATAGAAATTCTCGCCTTGTCAAACGACTTACAAGAAACAGTTCACTCCAAACAAAACAAACTGCCTTTCATACCTATTCTCAGAACATGAGACAAAACCACAAACCCACACCCACACAACAAAGGCAGCTCCTTTCCCCAAGTAGGTCTGTGACTATCCGGAGTGTCCTCTGACTGGTGGGCCTTACTATGTTCCCTGGAAATAGCCTGTTCTGTCTCAGATCTGGTCTTTTTGGCCAACTCTGTGAAGTTGTCAGGAGCCAGCGGTGAGCCACTGCCTGCTTTCTCAGGAAAGGCCCCTCTTCATAGCTTTCCTTGCATTTGGCCATCCTTACATCAGTAGGTCCCAAGAAAGACTGAGTCTGTCCTTGGTAAATCAAAATAAGTTTGACCACTGGGACTGGGACTGGGACTGGCTCTGGGTGCCTGGCTTCCTGGATTCCAAGTTCAGAGAGTTCCATCACCAAGGAAGTTAGGTGTGGTCACTTCCTTTTGGAACTGAATGAGGTCACTGCCTTGGCAACAACTTTGTCTTAACAGTTGCTTCCAAGGTCACCATGAGAAGGATGCTGCTCCTACTTCCTGTGACACTTTCACAGGTCAGAGTGGTATGTCAACCATAGGCATGCAGGAGCAGCTCTCAACACATGCCTGCTTTGGTACACCTTCTCTACATTAAGAAGAGAGTGGCTGATTCAGACACATCCCTTCATCCTGAGCAGGTTGTTTGCCATGGAAGACTTTTGCTCTCTCAGGTCCTTCGTACTTGCCTACATCTTCTCCAGGGATCATTTCTGCGTGTACCTTTGAGGTTTTCAGCAGGTGGAAGATCCTCTATAATTCTGTATTTTAATACCAATTCTGTCCCTGCTCTTCTGTAAAATTAGATTGAGAGAACAGTGTATGGTTAGGATTAATAACAGGTTCGATTTGGTTTAGAAAGGAAACTACACGGTTGAGCAAACAGGGTCCTAATGTTAGCAATAATATGAGGATTTTTAATGGACCGGCCATGGCAGATAAAAGCGTAGTTAATCAGGTCACTATGTGAACCAAGACTCAAAGCTCCCTTTTGGGGCCTCTGTCTCTCTTTGACGCTCTTCAAGTCGTTTTCTTAATTTACTCATAGATTCTTTTACAACTCCAGTATTGTCGGCATAAAAACAACATTCTTCCCTCAATGCAAGCAAAAAGGCACCTTTCTCTCATAAAGAGGAGGTCCAACACTCGCCTGCTTTGTAAAACAACTTCAGAAAGAGAGAGGTTAAAATTCCTGTAAAGCTGTGATGTCGGTTTTTAATGTCTTTAAACTTTGGCATATTTCTGCTTCTAATTGTGTCTTTGTTGTGTCTCATGGACTAGCCCACCCCTTCAGCAACTATTATTTCTAATATGATGGCTAAAGTGAGGGATACAGGTTCCCAGTGGAACCGGGTTGTATGCCGCCCTAGTTGATCTTTAAATGAACCTAAGTCATGATAGAGAACTCTGGAAAACATCTGCATCATTACATAATTAATCACATATATTGACCATTTTATGAAAACATAAATAATGTTAAAGTGTATAGAATTATACTGTTGTAGGGACGGACAAGGAAAGGGACCTAAGATAGCACCAAACACAGGAAAAAAGTCTTATTTGGTTGCATCCGGATTTAGAGGGCATTGCTTCTGTTGTAATCAATTAATCCCCTGAAGCCCAAGTTTCGGTAGTTTTAGAATTTGTACCCAACATGTAAGGGAAGTGGCTCAGAAGTTCACAGTCTGTAGAAATTCACAGAAATCAGTTTTTGTTTTTGTTTTTGTTCCTCTGTTCTGGGCAAGTTAACTTTTCAAAGACACCTTGGAAAGGGAGAGCTTTTTTGTCTCTTTTTTTCTCCCTGCCAGCTGTCACCATGAAGCCCAATTGGTAACTTTTTTATCTTAGAAATCTAGCCATCTCTGTGAATCCCCAGCTCAAGGCCAGAGGCCTTGTTCACATATTTTGTGAAAATCTAGTAAGGCGGTGTCAAGCTTAGGGGTGGTGATTTTTTCAGCGAGTGGCCAAGTAGAACAGGGCAACACGAAAAGTGGAAGTTCATCTACATTGAACTCTTTCAGAGGGACTCTTTTGCTGAAAGACCTAATGTAAGCCTCGGTGAAGACTTCTGGAGAAGGTTATTTAAGACATATCTATGGACCTGGTACAGAGGGGGAAGACGGGGAAGGCGAGGCTGAGAGCAGCTCCGTGGATCTGAGAATGAGGAAGATGAGATGTAAAAGAATAATGGAAAAGGGGTTTGGGATTTTCCTAGAACAAAACTTGAGCAGTAGAACGGGTAGAGCAGAGGTGAAGATGGGAGTGAGTATTCCAAAAAGCCTGTGAGGGACTTTAAATTCTTAGTAACCTGTTTTCAGTGATGACAAAGCAACTTTAAAGGCTATTTTTATTACATCTTGGATAGGGGTCTGAGGGCTCTTCTCAGCTGGTTTGAGCTTTGGTTTAGCTTCTTAGAGGACTTGGTGGGACCTAGTGCAGGCACAGACAGAAAAAGAGAGGAGTGAGTGAGTGGAGGGGTACCTCGGTACCTGCTACCTCAGCAAGGGGGCAATGGTCTGAGAACTGGCGGAGGTTTGGGTTTTTGATGTAGTAATTGGAGGGAAGAAATCAGGTTGCTGAGGTGGGAGTGACAGCAGAGAGTCTAGAGCAGAAGGCTGAGGGTGAGGAACTATTGGAGAAGCATAGTACAGGATGTGAGTGAAGGAGGGAAAAGGATTCCACATAGGGGAATTTTCCCCTTTTGAGCACTTGCCGAAGTTAAAAATGTCACGCAGAATTTGAGGATCTAGAGAACCCTCTGGGGGCCATAGTTTTTGGTTGTCTAATTGGTTATATGGCCAATGCTGTGTACTGAATTTGATGAGGAGTTTGGGTTCCACCAGGCAGCCCCGGTATGCTCACATCCCCATGAATTACACAAGAAGTTGGCTTTCCCCCCACACAGCCATGGCTGTTTGTGGCTTTGATAGTCCGTCGGGCATATATAGTAATCTAGGCTAACCAACCTGAATCTGGCTCGCGTTTCCGTGCATCCATAATGTTTGTTTCAATTATCTATGGTATGGAAGGGATTTAATGGAACTTTAGTGGGATCCTCTTCATTGGGGTTATCTCAATAGGAAAGACCTATACCAAGCTGAAAAATGTCTGGGTGGAGAGATAGCCACCAGGTCCCTAAGGGGGCTGTATGCGAGATAGACCATACTTCTTGTCTAGTAGGATTTCAGATCAGCCTTCACTGCTGAACAGGCTGATGAGGCTTAGGAGTACTGGTGGCCAAGGGGAGAGTCTATAGTCTTGTCCACATAGCGAATACGCAATTTGAAATGGTTACCAGTTTTTTCCAGTTTCCAACCAGAGTCTGGACACAGCGAAGGCTTGAGATGAGAGGCATGGATCCAAAAAGTGATTCTGTCTACTTTTATGCCTGTAGGTGTTATAAGTAGCACCTGGTATGTTCCTTTCCAGCGGGGTTCTAGGGATAACACCTGATGTTGTCTTATGTTGACGAAGTCTCTTACTTGATATTGATGTGGAATCCCCTCGTCCCCAGGTTGGTAGGCAGTGGCCAGCTGTTTCCACAGTTATCACTGAGTTCTTTCAATGGCTTTAAGTCTGTCAAGCAAGGGGTGTGGAAGGGATTGTTAGGCCTTAGAGTTGGGGATTAGGTCCCTTACTGGATGATGGGCATCATAGAGAATTTCATAGGGGGTGAGGTTACACAAAGAAAGTGAGGGAGTATTTCTCGCATGAAACAGTGCATAAGGCAGGAGCATAGTCCAATCTTTTATGCCGGTCTCTAAGCTTAATTGTGTTAAGGTCTGTTTAATGGTTCTATTTATTTTTTCTACCTCTCCTGAGCTCTGGGGTATATAAGCATAATGTAACTTACAATTAATCCACACCTGACTTACCTGGGCCATGAACACAAGTCCATTATTAGACCCTATTATCTTAGACAGACCGTATCTTGGAAAAATATCTTCCAGGATCTTCTTGAGAACCATTTGCGCCGTTTTTTTTTTTTTTTTTCTGTGTGTGTGTGTGTGCGTGTGTGTGTGTGTGTGTGTGTAAGGCTTCAATCCATCCTGAGAATGTATCCACAAAGACTAGGAGATATTTAAGTCCATACCTTCCTGGCTTAATTTCAGTAATGTCCACTTCCCAGAATTGTCCTGGTCTGGTTCCTCGTAGGTGCTTTCGTCTAAGAAACTTGGAAGGGTAAGCATTAAACAATTGACTGACCCAACAGGCTTTTGTTACCAGTTCAATTATTTCCTTTCGCTGTGCGTCAGTTAGTGGAAAACTCTGTTCTTAATCCTACAGGAATGCCTGCAGCTTCTTTGAACCAAGGTGAGTGAGTTGATGTACATTTTTAACGTAGTGTAGGGCTTTCTGTAATTGCAGGCTGAGCTCAGTAAAGTTGAGGCGTTCAATGTCAGTGTCCTTAGATGTTATCTAAAACTTCCTGGTACTTAGGGGTCCATTGGAATTGGGCATCTCCCTTTAACAGCGGGTATAAAGGAGCAGCTAAGGACTCAAACCCATTTATCCATAACCTGCAAAACCCAGCAATCCCAAGAAACTCTTAGTTGTCTGCTGTAAGATGGGCTTGGTATCTGCTCAATGGTTTGTTTTCTGGGCTCAGTGAGCCATCGTTTACCGCCCCTAAGGAAATAGTCGAGGAAGATTACTTCTTGCTGGCAAATTGGGCAATTTTGGCCGAAGCTCTATACCCGAGTTGAGCAAGCTCGGATAATAGTGCTTGGGTCCCAGTTCAGTTATCCTTGGTGTTGGATGCCAGTAGCAGGTGATCCACATATTGAAGCTGGGTGAATTTGGGGTGTGTAGTTCTGAAATTGTTGAGATCTCTGTGAAGGGCTTCATCAAAGAGAGTGGGGGAGTTTTTGAACCCCTCTGCGAGTCTAGTCCAAGTTAGTTGACTAGACTTTCCGGTTTCTGGGTCTACCCACCCAAAAGCAAACAGCAACTGACTATCTTTATGCAGAGGCAAGCAAAAGAAAGCTTGTTTTAAGTCCAGAACAGTATACCATTTCTGCTCAGGGTTCAGAGTGCAAAGCAGATTGAACAGATTAAGTACCGTGGGGTAAATGTCCTGCACTCTGTTGTTGATCTCTCTTAGGTCTTTACAGGGTGATAGTCCCTGGTTCCTGGCTTTTTCTTCTAACAGCAGGGGAGTGTTCCAGGCCAATTGACAGGGCCTTAGGACCCCTAAGGCCAGATATTTCTGAATATAGGGCCTTATCCCATCTTTAGCTTTTTATGCTTAGAAGATATTATTTGACATTGATTGGGGAGGCTGAGGTTTTTAAATCCACTGTTATTGGAGGTTGTTTCACGGCCAGGCCTAACACAGCAGTTTTTGCCCATGCATCTTGGTAATCTGTTATCCATTTCTGGGGTAGCTTGCCTGTTTGATCAGTCTTGGGGGGTGTGAAGAGTGGACGTTCATCTTCTACTAATATAGTGAAAGCCGTGACTATAGGAGTTTTTACTGAAGGATTTAGAAATTTCATTTGGGGGCCTTCAGGGTTAAAAGTTATTTTGGCCCAGAGCTTGGTGAGCAGATCTCTGCCCATCAATGGGTGCGGGCATTCTGGGATTACTAGGAAGGAGTGATGGATTTTTCCTTTCCCCAGGTCCATGGTCCTCTTAGAAATCTAAGCCCGATATTTACTGCCGTTAGCCCTTTGAACTACAGACCTTTTATTTGATAGACGGCCCAAGGGGCCTTAAGGGCTGAGTATACTGCTCCTGTATTCACTTCAAAGTTTACTGGGGTCCCCTACACTTCAAATCTTACCCTGAGCTAGGGGAAAGAATCTGAGCCCCAACTTTCTTAGTCATCCCCCAGAGTCAGAATGGCTGGCTGGCATGTCTGTCTCTTTATAGGGCACTCTTTGGCCCAGTGTCCTTTTTTTTTACAGTAGGCACATTGATCTGAGGCCAGGGTGGCCTGTGGCACGGGCCCAGGTATCGCTTCCTGTCACCTTATGTCTTAATTTCTGGCCTCTTTCTTGTTGTGACCAGGATATTAGTCAATGCCTTAGTCTTTCTTTTGCTTCTCTCATCCTCCCTCTGCTCCCTTTCTTTTTCCCTGTTTCTCTCTTATAGTATACTTTTTCGGCTTCTCTGACTAAATCTCTCTTTTAACTTTTTTTTTTTAATATCCATGGCAGCTTCAACAATTAAGGCCATCGTGACAGATGCCTTTTGATTTGCTGCCTGAGGATCGAAAGGAGTATATCTCTTATATGCCTCCATAATTCTCTCTAGAAATATAGAGGAAGATTCATCAGGCCTTTAAATAATTTCTCTTACCATGGCCAAATTAGTTGGTCACCTAGCGGCCCCTTGGATACCCGCAATTAGAGCCTTGCAATAATTGGACAGATGCTCCCTATCTTCAAAGGTGTTGGGGTCCCAGTTGGGTTGGTTAAAGGGGAAGGCAGCTTTTATTATGTTGGGAAGTTGTGTTGGTCGCCCATCAGGTCCGAGGATATTTTTTTCTAGCTTCCAGGAGGTTTTTCTCTCATTCCTCTGTCATGAAGAGAGTCCCTAGGAGTTGTTGGCAGTCATTCCAAGTAGGCAGGTGTGAAAACGTTGGCGAGTTCTCTGAGTTTTTTTAGCCGGGCCAGCTTCCTCCAGGGAAGGAGGCGCTGTGTGTGTCATGGGACAGTCATCTGGAGGGCGCTGGGCCATTCTGGCTTCCTCGAATGGTGGAGAGGCTGAGTCAGCAGCAGGGGAATTACTTACAGGGTTTTGGGGGTTGGGGGACAAGGGCAGAGGATAAGGACGAGTAGAGTCTTGAGACTCAGGGAGAACAGAGGGTGGAGGTTGAGGAACAGAGAGTTTGAGAGATAGAATCATAGGGGAAGGAGTAGGAGTGGGTGCAGGGACAAGGAAAGGCTTCACCCATGGAGGAGGAGATTTGCAGAGGTCCTGACAAGTTAAGATATATGGCTATTGATCTGGATGTCTATGTGGCCCCGGCTGAAAGACAATATCTCAGACTTTTCAAATTAGTGCGAAGTAGAAACATCCTTCTAGAGGCCATCAGACTACAAAGGTGGGTTATTCTGAGACACAGAATCTGCCAGGTCTGGTGTTTTAATGAAAAAGAAAGATTGTGAGCCCTCAAGCAGACTTTGGTCCAGTGATTAAGGGTCAGGGACAGAGGCATTGAAGTGCTCTGTCCCATAATGAAATATACACAGACAGTGAAAGCAACAACACATGACACAGACAAGACAAGACAATAAAGACAGGCAATGGACGTCCAATACTGAGACCAGGACTGAGTAGCCGGCAAAACCTGATGGGCTGGCAATTCCGAATCTGAAAGAAAATATCACTGAGTCGAGGAGACTATGGTTCCTTGATTTCCCGAGTCCATCCACCAGGGACATGGCCTGTGGCTCTGTGACATGTGTGTCAGCCACCGTGGGAGAGAGCTCACGCTCTTTACCAATAGCCATTTTGTCAAACCCTAACCTGAATCCTGAAACCAGAAAGAGGGGCCTTATTTACCCCCAGAGCATCCCGTTGGGGGTCTTTCATCTGCAGCTGCCGGATCTCGCTGGGGCCACCAGAAGTAAAGGTCGGGTGAGCATCGATGAAAGAGACCACCAAGAGACTGTCTAATGCAACAGCAAAGGGTTTATTGGGAGTCCGGCATGCAAGGGCTCAGAGCTCGCTTGAACAGAGCAGAGAGCCCTGAGAACAGCTTAAGAAGTGCTTATATATTTTCCTTGGAGAGGGCAGGGAGGGAAGTTTATTGATGGGTAAGGGCGAGTGGGCGGTTTGCGTGCAAATGGTTGATGGAGTACATTCTGCAGTTTGGCAGTTGGGGGCAGCACATTCTGGGAACAAGAAGAGCAAACAGTTCTCAAGATTTCAACAGTGTTTTATTAAGCATACAGAAAAACAGGAAGTGACAAGTACCTATTTTATTAACCTTTCAATATAAGTATGAAAACAGAAATCTAGGTTAGATTTGAAGCCCAGAAGTTCATTTGGCCCTTGATTGGTATACTTAGCTTTGAATTACGTTCCGTAGAGATGTCCCAGAAATATGGATATACAATAACACAGGACCTTGTACCTTCTCAGAGGTCAGTTCCAAAACATAGTCTCTAAGGGGAATCACAGCAAAGTTCAAGACAAGATGGACTCAATTATCTCTACCAACCACCACACAAATGACCACAATTAAAACCAAAACACTCCCAAATGGCACTCATCTTCTTCCAAATAGACACTCATCATAACTTCTGGCAGGAGGATTCCATGAGAGGCGCAGCACAAGACAGTGTCCCAAATAATCTCCCTTTCCCCTCATTTGCCAAAAGTCAGAGTGGCCTGGACACCCTTCCTGTGAACCAGGAGTGATCAAATATGCCTGCCATTAATACAGCTCTGTTCTTCAATTTGAGGCCTACTGACGGTGGGGTTTAGATTCTTTATTTGAATTGGATTCATAAGAAAACCCAAGAACCTATGGGCTAGCATCTGCAAGGCTTTGAAGAACTCAATTGACCCAATGGATCCCTTTTCTCCTTGATTGAGGTCAGGAACCTTACAGAGGAATGCGAGAGACTTCATCAACAATGACTGATTTTTTGGCCATTTTGATTTTGGATCCACACATGGGATCTTTCTTTAGATCCATCAGGTGCTGATAATCTAAGCCACAGGCTCACACAGAGCCAAGAGGCTGATTCAGACACATCCCTTTACAATGCATTTAAGCAAAGAACCACAGGTGATGCCCATTCATTTCCGTTTGAAAACTGTTTTCTTCAGGCTTCACAAAAGCGTGGCCTGAGGCAAAGACCTTCCTGACATTCAGGGCAACAGAACAATAGGTAATCAAAAGGCCCTTCGCAGGGTTTCTCTACTGAGACTTTCTGGGTCACAGTGATATCTGACTTTTCTGAGATGCTTGCCATTCTCTTCAGCTATCCAGTACATGTCCATGTCACAGTGCTTGGAGGTGGTACATATCGTGGATGCAAATGCATGAACCTATTCTGGAGAGTGGCTAGATTTCAGGAAGAAAACAGGAACTTAGGAAAATAGCAGGTGTTGCCCATCGATAAGGCAAGCCCTAGTGCATTCATAAATTGGGCAGGATGAATGCTGGGAAGCTTTCTACTTGACAGGAAACATCCATTGATGCATTCTCTTTTCTAATGCCTACAAGCACAGACACAGTGGGATACACAGACATAGAAACACTCGCCTTGTGAAACAACTTACTAGAAACAGTTCACTCCAAACCAAACAAACCGACTTTCCTGCCTATTCTCAGAACATGAGACAAAACCACAAACACACATCCACACCCACAAAGGCACCTCCTTCCCCAAGTAGGTCTCTCACTCTCCAGAGTATCCTCTTACTGCTGGGCCATACTATGTTCCCCCGATATGGCGTTTCCTGTCTCAGATCTGATCTCCTTGTCCAACTCTGTGAAGTGGTCAGGAGCCAGCTGTGAGCCACTACCTACTTTTTCAGGAAAGGCCCCTCTTCAGAGAACTCCTGGCATTTGGCCATCCTCACATCAGTAGGTACCAAGAAAGACTGACTCTGTCCTTGCTAAATCGAAGCAAGTGAGACACTGGGACTGGGACTGAGACTGACTCTGTGTGCCTGGCTTCCTGGATCCCAAGTTCAGAGAGTTCCATTACCAAGGGATTGAAGTGAGGTCACATCCTTCAGGAACTGAATGAGGTCACTGCCTTGGCAACCACTTTGTCCAAACAGTTCCTTTCAAGCGTACCATGAGAAGGAGGCTTACCCTATTTTCTGTAGCACTTTCACAAATTAGAATGGTATATCAACCATAGTCACCAAGGAACCGCTCTCCACACAGGCCTGATTTGGTCCATCTTCTTTATATTTGGAAGAGAGCCTTTAGTCCAGGGAGCACTGCAGTGAACCTCTGCACTAAAACTGTTAGCAAGCACCTGATGGAGGACGCCTCCATAGGTAAGTGGCTCCTTTATAACATCTGATATCTGGTTAAGGGAGATCTCTTCTGATGACAGAGATGTGGCACGGGGAGGCTCACATATACTTCTGTCCAGGACAGTAACGAGAATCTTTCTGTCCTCTGTTCTGTTCTGTAGGGAATTCCTCTGGAACTGTAGAGAGGTGCCGACGGGCACGCATGCGCTCCTACCCTGGAGCTTTAGCAAGATGTTGCACTCTTGCCCTGTTTCTGTGTTTAGGCGCTGGGTTTCTGTTTTTTTGTGTTCTGTGTTCTATTTTTTGGTTTTTTGTTTGTTTGTTTTTGTTCGTTTTGTTGTGTGATATTGGTGGTAAAAACTTAAGTATATTGGACATGAAAATCAGAAATAAAGAGATTAAGCCTGACACCCCTTTGGACTGTGTTTTAAGGAACTGCAATGAACTTTATCCCCCATTGTAAAGCAGGATGATAGAAGCCCCTAGCTGGCTGCCTGGAGCACACCCATTGCAGAGGGCTATGCCTGCTGGGGACCTAAGAACTGAGTATCTCCCAGGTTAACAAGTGAAACTCCTTTAAAACCCCTTGTCCCTCCAGATAAAGAGAGTCACAACTTTGGCAGAGTCCCCTGTGTTTCTCCTTTGTTAGCCAAGCAATAAAACTCCTTTTTTCTTTTTCTCAAAACCCAGTCCTCATTATTAAATTTGTATTAATTGGCTTCAAGGTCAGGAACCAAACTTTAAGTTACAAATCTTGTACCCCCCCTCCGCCCCGGAACTTTGTGAGAGCTATCTACTGAAATGTTAGGAGATAGAGCATGCTTGATGTGGAACTGAATCAGAGGAGCTAATCCTGTATGTAAAAGGGGAAACTGAGGGACTCCCAGCAGCTGCCAAAGCCCTGTTGATTCAGGGAATTACCTCCTTCCTTCCCTGCACTGTAAGGATTATGCCACCTCTGTCTTGTTAAAAAAAGAGAAAAAGAAAAAGGTGACACTAAATGCAGTAAAGTCACCATGGAGACACTTTATTTTACATTTCAGGTTGCCCTTCTGTGAAAACATCTGGTCCCCTTGTGGGGACATCTATGGTGCCACTGCTGTAGGAGATTTTTCTCTTATCTGCTCTGGTTTAAAGGGTTCTGTCTGACAGCCATAGTCTGGACCTCCTTTCTGTCTGTATTGTGTCTTAGTTTCTGGCCCTCTAAGACATCTGCAATAATGTGTTGATATTATAAATTGTTTTTGGGGAATGATCTTAGCTGAATGTGTGTCTAAATGATGATGTTTTATTTTAACAATCTGGTAACTGAATGGGTTTTTGAAGCATTGCACAATCTTGGAGTAAAAAGTCGGGTTTAGGTAATTGTTTAGTTTATGATTTCAGATAATTCATGCCAGAGAACTTAAATACTTAGGATGGATAACTGAAGAACTCTAATTCCAAGTTGGCAAGAAACTTCCCAATCATACGGTCTTTTTTTTTTTTTTTCACCAATTTTGAATTGGGTAGCCTGGGAAAATGTCACTGTGTGTACCACTGCATTAATTTGGACAAGGATAGTAAATCATAGTATGGTGTCTGTTGACAAAACAAGATGTAAAGATATAAAATTTTGTGAATTGTATCTTAAACTTGTATCATAATTTTCAACATCTGAACCTGAAAATTATGGTTAAAATGCCTTAGTCCTGAGATGTCTGTTCAGAATAGCAGTTTTTTTGCTGCTCCTTCCAGACCTCAGCCATGACTTATGTTGAAATGCAAATGAAAGAAGCCTGCAAGCTTTGTAGGAGAGTGATTTGAGGTCTAAGGGAAAAAAAGGTAAATTGTATGTTATTTACTAATTACTGGCAAGTCATTTTTTCTAGGACTCTTATTTTTTTTCTTAGATACTTTATGTTTTTTGACCTCATGATTTTGAGCATACAGACCTAGGTTAATGTTTTTCTGATCAGTTCTATCTTTGACCAACTGTGGACTTTTTGAAACATTGCAATAAAGATTTCAACTACGAAAAGCTACAAGGCCTTTACTATTATTATGTGTGCACAAATTGTTATGTGTTGTATGTCTATATATACATAT
The DNA here is from genome assembly GCF_048772815.1 of Callospermophilus lateralis. Classification (NCBI taxonomy): domain Eukaryota; kingdom Metazoa; phylum Chordata; class Mammalia; order Rodentia; family Sciuridae; genus Callospermophilus; species Callospermophilus lateralis. Next base: position 552,089 of record NW_027511655.1, read on the forward strand.
ATCCGTATATCATATATATGATACACAAATTAACATATATCAGGAGCGCTCATAAAAAAATAGCGCTCGTAAAAACAAATTTTAAAAACGTGGATCCAAAGATCTTTAATTCACGTGATTTAAATGTTTCAATTTAAATTGGATAAAGAGATAAAAACAAATGTCTTTAAATTTAAGCTTACAAAGTTTTCTAGGTGTTCAAACATCTAACAAAATATTAACATCTACAAAATGTCTAATATGCCTTGGCTCTAGTACCTTTCCTTCAACATAAAAATGGTTTACACTGTTCAATACATTTCTCTAACTTTTTGATAAATAAGTAAAGTAAATTTGATATGGGATTACTCATTCATGAGTACTTTTGTTAGATATCTGATTGATTTACTAAGATCTGTATTTTTTTTTAGTAAACTCTGTATAAGATTGTAAAAATCAGTCATGTGTTAATGAGACAAAAATTTCTTAAAACATAAGTTTACCCATAACATTGAGTTTATTAAGATTTATATTTTCTAGAGCAAGCAACCATAAAAATTAAACAACTGATTAAATAAAAACTGTTATTTTAGAGCACTGTACTGCCATTTCTTTAAAAGCCAAACTTGATTAATGTAGAAACATAAATGTAATTGTTATGCTATTAATGTTTTCATATCTTACAGGTATGCAAGTCTGTAAGGTAGAAACGTTTAAAGAGTATTATATCAAGCTGGTGCTCTGAAGTTGTGTGGTAAAAAATATATTGTGGATTTATTTACCTGTTATCAATAAGATATGTAAATTTTTATGTTACTTTTTACATTGGGGAACAATTTAAATGTATTTTTAAGTTAATTAGAGCCTAATCTTTGTAAAGGTTAAAAACTTTCAGCCTTTTTTTAATTCATGTTTTAAATGTGATATCATATGGTGTTAGCTAATGTTCATGTGACCTCAAACAATTTATTTAAACATTGTCAAATGATATTTAAAAATAAAGATCAGCTTTAGAACTAAAATAGTTAAGATTTATAAAGAGCCCTGCCTTTCCTGAGATAAGGCTGTGTGTCCCATCTTACTACATGTGAGAATGACTATGAAAGGATTAGGTCAGATAATATTTCTTTAAAGTTATGTTAAAAAGTTTTTTTTTATTGTCAATATTCCTAGGATCTCAAACAGGGGATATAATGTATAACTCAGCCAAAAAATTCAGGGAAGATATTACACGAACTAAGTATTTTTACTTTTGTTAATTTTAGTTTGAAATTTTCTTATAAGTGATCTAAAGATTCCCTGTTAGTGTTTTACAAATGCATTGCTATAAGAACACAACATGGGTTTATTCAAGATAATAAGTCATCAACTACAATACAGACAGAATAATACAGATCCCAATTAATAAAAAGGTAATTATAAAGTTATAGACATCAAAGCCCAGTACTCTTAATGTAAGGCTGTTAAAATTTATTTGCTGGATTTTTAAGATTAGGATTTAAAATGAATGTTAAATGAAAAGGGCCAAGAAAACCAATATTTGGCTCTTGCCCTCTGAGTCAGTCTGAATCCAGGGAACAGGGGACTTCTCTAAAGAGCTTTGCAACTCTGGGCCACATAACCTCCTGATCAGGGAGATTAATGAGACCACTGGAGAACAGAAAGCCAATCAGTGCATTTGTTACAAAGAGGAGAGTCATCAGAGAAAGGAGACATCCCTGATGCTTCTGAGGGAAGCCAAATGGTCAAGCAAGACCTGGACCCACCTAGCGCAAATGGCACGAGCAGAACTGAGAATCTCCTCTCAAGTTTCCCCAGAATTGATTCCCACAAAAGCTCAGCTGACTGTTAACAATAGATAGAAACAAAAGTCAGTTTGATTGCTTCATCTTAAACACTTAGCAAAGACAGTTAAGACCAAAATACAGCGACTCCTGGGCATTTTAAATAATAATAATAATAATAATAATAATAATAATAAAATTTTAAGGTATGCACTTTATCTTATCCTCCCAAAATAAGTAAGACTGGAGGCTACAAAGAAGGATTCTCACACAGGAATGCCTAATACTTATAAAAAGAGACTATCAAGAAGAGCTGCCACAGGCAGAAGTTTTCAATTTAAGACCTACAGATATTCCTAACCTACACAGGTAGGCTTGGTGTTTGCTAGTACGATTATCCAGCCCTGAGTAACAGAATTAAAGGTTTCTCTATTAGACGCAGAGGTCATACTAGTAAAAGGATTTTTACAAGATCAGATGACATTAAATTATTAAACTGTGTCTTATTGGGAGGGCCAACTGTAACACTTAAAGTTAAATATTAAGTTGACAGTCCTGATAATTGGGGATATTAAAGACTGGTGAGGGAATTTCTATACAGTGACATGTTCCAGCTGCTGCAACATTTATTCAGTACTCATGGTTTTTGTTTCACTCATAGAAGAATCCATTCACAGATGACTTTACAACCTGTTCTTCCCCAACCTGACTTCAAACCGAACTGACTTCTAAAGGGCAATTCATGTCTCTCAACTGACTTCTAATAGTCAACTCATGTCCCTCACGACGAGCCCACTCACGTCACCCTGTCTCAGGAGAGAAGAAGAAAAAATTAGTGATGCCACTCTTTTTACAACAATGGAGAGAAAGATAAATAGACTATCAATATAAATAATTAATTAAGTCAGGTAAAATCAGGGAGATCGGTTTTGGGTGAGTTGTAAAATTTTGGAGACTCTTATCTGAGGGATAAAAATTTCCTCAGTGTTCTTCCCATAATCTATCAAAGATTTGAAAGGGACACAGAGAAAAGGGGGAAATTGTAGACCCAACCTGATCTTTTATTAAAATTGGGAGCCATCATGCCACAAAGCCATGAAAAGATAATTTTGGCTTTACCATAAATTACTTCAAATTCTGAACCTGCGTGGAATGCCTGCCCACGTCTTGAACTCACGCATGCCCAGCTCTCTGACCAGATAGCAGCCCTCTCTGAAACTTTAGTGACACATCATAAATATTTGCCTTCTCTGGCCAGACAACAACACTCTCTGAGGCTCTAATGGTCCTCATGAATTCTGATGTAGGGACAGCAAAAAAATTGTAAACTACCTTTAATGTGATGTTTATCAGAGTTCTGTTATCTGTAACCCCACTTTTGTGTAACTTTCTGGGCTATAAAACTGGGCTGTAGGAAAGCTTGGGATGCTGTCTTGTTCCCACCATTTTGGGAGGGAGAGGCAGCACGGCCGGTGGAAATAATAAGCTTAATTTTATTTGATTTTAATTTGAGTCAGTGGTCTTTTCTAGCGTCCTGGTCTAACAGGTAAACACTCCAAAGACGTGGAGCTCTGCCGGCCTAAAGACTTCTTGAGAAACTTCCTCTGAGGTTGGGCACTTGAAATATATGTTGTTGTAAGGAGATTTAGCTTCCTTTCTAGTGACACCATAAAAGCTGGGTCTGCATCTACGTGACCTGGAGGACATGGTTTTTTGTATTCTAATGAACATGAGGCAGCAGTGCTGAATTTTGTATTTATAGGTAAACTGTGGCCACTTGGTGCTCAGTGTCTCCCCGTGTGAACTGTGAAGCCATTTGGTCATCCTCCACTTTTCGTAGTGTTTCTTGCTGCTGCACTGGGAGTTTGGTATTTGCTTCATGAAATACAACGAGTTCAACTGGGACCCAGTATTGGAGGGAGTTCTGTCACTTGTGGTGACAGAGAATGCACCAACCAGGCTTCTATCTCACAAAGCTTGCCCATTTGTCCATAGAAATCTGACTCTGAACTTTGCCCAGAAACCTCTCCATGTAACAAGAAGGGTCTGCTGGCTGCACCATATCAGTCACAAGCCATTTTGAAGGCAATGGAAAATCCTCCTGGCCACACCACAGATGTATTATCACACACCTGCCCACCACTGCAATAGGCCCACTACTCAGCAGGGTCCAACTTACTGGCATCTTTGTTCTACACCATTTTCATGAAACCCCGTCAATCATGGCATTCTCTTGTACACTCATGATCAGGAAAAAGACATCCAAAGGTTCTCCAGTGCCACCTGGTTAAGGGAATTTCAAAAATTTTATTGTATTTATTTAGCCATTTTTCATGGATGAAGTTGGAGGCATTGTGGGTTTCAGTTCATTCAGGAACCATTAAATGGTGAGGAAACTCATTTCAATGAAATCTCTGGAGAAATCTCACAGGCAAGTCATCCCATAGAGTGGTCAAAAGGTCACATGAAGCCAGGCCCATTGAGGTCTTCAATGTGACGTCCATGGGTGTTCTGACTGTCAACTATGGCTGCCACATCTTTCAGAATAAAATCATGTGATATCTTAGCTGAGATTCCAAGGCTCTGTGGAAAGTCAACCTTCTTTTTTGATCTCAGTTTCCAAGGGGAAATCCAATGTGTGGCCTCCTAAAATCTGAACACAGTTCATGGCAATATTTCTCTGAGATCAGTTCCAGAACTCAGACTCTAAGGGGAATCACACCAGAGTTCAAGCCCAGGTAGACCCTGTCATCACTTCCAAGCACTACACAAATGACCACAATTAAAACCAAAACACTCCCACAAGGCCCTCATCTTCTTCCATATAGACACTCATCATAACCTGTGGCTGGAGGTTTCCATGAGGGGCTCAGCCCAAGACAGTGTACAAAATAAACTCCCTTGCCCATAATTTGCCTAAAGTCAGGGTTGCCTGGATACCCTTCCTGAGAACCAGGAGTGATCAAATAAGCCTGCCATAAATACTGCTCTGCTTCTCCAATTTGAGGCCTACTGACTCTCGGGTATAGACTCTTTATGTGAATTGGAATCATGAGAAAACCCAAGCACATATGGGCTATAATCTGCAGTGTTTTGAGAACTCATTTGACACAAAGGATCCCTATTTTCACTTGATGGAGGTTAGGAACGTTACAGAGGAAGGCGAGAGACTTCGTCCACAATGACTGCTTTTTTGGCCATTTTGGTTTTGGAAGCACACGTGGAAACTTTCTTTAGATCCATCAGGTGCTGAGAATCTATGCAACAGCCTCACACATGGCCAAGAGTCTGATGCAGACACATTCCTTTCCAAAGCAATTAAGCAATGAGCAACAGATGATGCCCATTAATTCCCCTTGAAAACCGTTTCCTTCAGGCTTCACAAAGGAGTGGCCTGAGGCAAAGACCTTTCTGACATTCAGGGCAACAGAACAATAGATAAGCAAATGGCCCATTGCAGGGTTTCTGGAATGATATCTGAGTTTTCTGAGATGATCCCATTCCCTTCAGCTATCCAGTACATGGCCATGTCACAGAGCTTGGAGGTGGTACATATCGTGGACACAAAACCCTGAACCTATTCTGGAGAGTGGCCAGAATTCAAGAAGACATACAGGAACTTAGGAAGATAGTAGTTGTTGCCCATCCATTAGGAAAGCCACAGTTCATTCATAAATTGGGCAGGATGAATGCTGTGAAGTTTTCTACTAGACAGGACACATCCATTGATGCATTCTCTTTTCTAATGTCTACAACCACGGACACAGTGGGATAAACAGACATAGAAACACTCGCATTGTCAAAAGACTTACTAGAAACAGTCCACTCCAAATCAAACAAACCGACTTTCCTATATATTCTAAGATCATGAGACAAAACCACAAACTCACACGCACACCCACAAAGTCAACTCCTTCCCCCAAGTAGGTCTGTGACTATCCGGAGTGTCCTCTGACTGATGGGACATACTACGTTTCCCCGAAATGGGCTGTCCTATGTCACATCTGGTCTCCTTGGCCAACACTGTGAAGTTGTCAGGTGCCAGTAGTGAGACACTACCTGCTTTCTCAGGAAAGGCCCCTCTTCAGAGCTCTCCTGGAATTTGGCTATCCTCACATCAGTAGTTACACAGAAAGACCGATTCTGTCCTTGGTAAATCCAAACATGTGTGGCCACAGGGACTGGGACTGGGAATGACTCTGGGTACCTGGCTTCCTGGATCCCAAGTTCAGAGAGTTCCATCACCAAGAAAGTTATATAGGTCACTTCCTTCAGGAACTGAATGAGGTCACTGCCTTGGCAACATCTTTGTCCTAACAGTTGCTTCCAAGTGTCCCAATAGATGGAGGCTGCCCCTACTTCCTGTGACACTTTCACAAGTTAGAATGGTATATCAAACATAGGCACCCGTAAACAGCTCTCCACACAAGCCTAGTTTGGTCCATCTTCTCTACATTAAGAAGAGAGAGACTGCTTCAGACACACCCCTTCATCCGGACCTGTTTTTTTTTTTTTTTTTTTTTTTTGTCATGAAAGATGACTTTCGCTCTCTCAGGTCCTTCATAGCTTTCTATATCTTCCCCAGGGTTCACTTCTGCATGGACCTTTGAGGTTCTCAGCAGGTGGAAGATCTCTTACATTTCTATATAAGAACAACTTTGTCCTTGCTTTTCTGTAAAGTTAGGTTGAGGAAACAAAGTATGGTTAGGATTAATAACATGATTGATTTGGGTTAGGAATCATTCTGCTGCATGAATAATGGTATTGGGAACCTGCAATATTTATAAGGATATATAGAGGTGAAATATATGTATGAAAACACAAATCTAGGTAAGATTTGAAGCCCAAAAGGGCATTGGATCCTTGATTGGGATACTTTACTCTGAATTATGTTGTGCACATGTTTCTCAGATAAATCTATACATAATGGCATAGGACCTTGTACCTTGGATAATTGAATGTTGAAGAGAACATCCAGTCAAAAAAGGATAGTTGGTAGGATTAGGAAGATACTTGATAGGATTAGAAAAAAGAGTCAGTATAGGATTTGGACAAAAACTTCCTTAGCAATAGGGTTTCAGGTAGACAGAAAATGTAAATGTCAGCACATTTGAAGAGTCAGTCACAATGATGAACTGGGGAAAATATGTAGGAAAGCAGATATCATTAGAGACATTAGGAAATCAGGCAAATGATGAAGTGATTGATAGGATTAGACATTTTCAACAGGCTTGAGGTTGAATACATAATCTTAGGAAGAAACAAATATGTAGTCACCAATAGGATTGACATTTGAGAGCATTAGGCAACATGGACATGGGTGATTTTCATAATCCATACTCACATTCCATTTAGGCTTTGGTACAATTGTAAGTGTGACTTTGCATTTTGTGGCCAGAATATTACTGTGATAAAATGTATATGTAGATCAGGTGACATGAGTCTTTCTTGCACCATTTCTGGGAGCAATATTTAGAAGAGATATAAATTAGTATTGGGGGCACAAATAGGTGTACCATGTGTGAATATATAATATAACAGATTCCAACTTTAGAAATTGGAATAAATTGATATCTGAAAATACACAGGAAATGTCATATTGACATACATACATTCATTCCAACCAGTTATACATCTAATGGTAATATTAGGGTTGTGGTTTATCATAAAGTGTGTGTGAGTTTTGCTTCAAAATTGATTATGGAAATCGAAAATAATGTGTTTGGAAAGAAGTCTCAATAAATAACCAGTCAAAAGCAAGGAGGAATACATGTGTCCTGAAGCAGGAAGTGATTGAATGTGTTTCAAATGTCTTTAAATTTGTGAACTTGTGGATGAAATGTATATACTATGATGTACAAAAACTGAAGAAATAGTAATGTACCAGTGTTAAATAAAAATGAACGTCAAAATACACATCATGCCCCTTTGGAATCTACTTGCATTGACGTTAAATTGGGTCAGTTACAGTAGAAATATAAGGATTTGTTTGCACCATTCAGTGAAGTGAGTTTTCAGTACTAGAAAACAAATATGTATTTCAGGTGGATGAATATTTCTGAAAATAATCGTATGAAAATTTGATTATAAAACCACATACATGAGCATGAGTGAATTATTTAGGGAGTGTATAATAGGACACATATATTTTATATTTGGAAAAATCTAGAGAATATATATATATATATCTCACAGAGAAACATTAGAAAGTAGCAATATATATGCCAATCAAAATTCATCGTGAAATATATATCATCCACCGATCCAAAAATATTAATTTTACTGAACATGGATTTATGTATAATGTTGTTCAACTAAAAATCTCACTCATAGTTTGAATTTTCAGTTCCAAAAGCGTTTAGGAGGGGTGATCTCTTCTCATACTTTGTTTCTGCCAAGTTAGCCACCTCACAAAAATGTACGTGTGATACCAGGTATGATTTTATATGTGCATATAAAAATACATGTGCTGAATTGGCTACAGAAAAAAGGAGACAGAAATTCACATATGTGTTAACTTTAAAAACACATGGAGTACTATTTCAACAAACAATTGACAAGATTTATAACTCCTACACTATATCATGCAAAAGGCAAGACCAACTATACACCATGCCTCCTCTGAACTGCTTGTATTAATATTATGTTTGGGTTATTTGTCTCCATCATATTAGGATTAGTAGTCAGAGTCTATTAGGGTATGGGTTACTGACAGGGATTCAGTATTTCGAATGGAAAATTGGAAAATGAATCCAATGTGTATGTAAATATGTGCTACACAAAAATCTTCCCACTCTCATCCAGAACAATACCTTGACAACACCTTCACCCCATGTAAGACACAATTAGAGGAGAAGAGTTAGAAAATCCATGAATACATATCTGGAATGGAATGCGATCAGAAGTTCACAACCTTGGAAGTGTTAGAGGAGTTTCCAAAAGTAAGGGACAGGGTAAACACTTCAAAAACATGGAGGTCTGTTGTCCTAGAGACTTCTTGAGATACTGCCTGTGAGGTTGGGCACTTGAAATATATGTTGTTGTCACGTGCTTTAGCTTCCTTTCTAGTGAAATCATCAACCTGGGTCTGCATCTATGTGACCTGGAGGACATGGTTTCTTATTTTCCATCCGTGGGTGGGCCCCTTGCTTAAGAGCTCTGGCTACTGGACAAATTTTACACAAAGAAGCCTCTAATCTGACTTTTGGGGCCCCTTGAACTATCTACTCCCCACATCACTTGAAAGATCTTTTACCTTAAAAGGGTCTTCAAACCCTCCCTACATCCAGAGTTCTGTCGCTCCTCACTTCCTTTCTGGAAAACCCTAATATTATTTTCCTCCCCTGCTCTGCACTGAACCCTGCCTCACTGCTCCCAATAACTCCCATGTCTCACACACCAACTCAAAATTGCTTGGAAAACTTAGATGATTTCCTCCCCTGTCATTCTTCCATTTTTGAGAGACCACTCACCAAGCCTGACCTTATCTGGTTTACTGACAGCAGTTCCTTTAGGCAGAATGGAACTCATTACTCTGGATACGCTGTATTTTCAGCCACTGAGATTATAGAGGCCAAAGTTTTGCCTTCAGGAACTACAGACCAGCAGGCTGATTTTATAGCATCCACTCGTGCCTGCCTTCTAGCACAAGGCAAATCCCTCACCCTCTAAAATGATTCAAAATATGTCTTCCATATCTTATTATCCCATGCTGCAATTTGAAAGAAGCGAGGCCTACTTACCACCAAAGGTAATGCGATCACTAATTCAGCTCTTATAACCAATCTGATAGAGGCCTCCCACTTACCCACCCAGTTGGGAGATGTCCATTGTAGGTCCCATCAGAAGGACGGCTCTCTTATCACTGAGGGCAATGCCAAAGCTGACCAGGTGGCACGAATGGCTGCTACCACTTCCAATCATGGCCCCCATGGTGGACATATAATGGCCACTTTAGACAGCTCATCTGAAGCCCCTACTTCTTTCAGTAAGAACAAGCATCTTTTCAAGTTCCTTCATACTCTATTCCTTTCCAATTCTCAGTCCTTGACCCTCTTTTTACAGAGTTTCTTCTTCCTCACTCCCTCTGACAAGCCATGCTACAGAATATAGCCTCTAATTGTCAGATCTGTCAGCGGACCAACCCTCATACTCCTTTAAGGCCCAAACGTTTCCCTTCCCAACAAGCCCGGGGACACATTCCCTCTGCTGACTGGCAGGTAGACTTCACCAACATGCCCACAGTATGGCACACTAAATACCTCCTTGTCTTTGTGGACACTTTCTCTGGTTTGGTTGAGGCATTTCCCACTTCCAATAAAAAGGCTTCCACTTTAGCTTCAATCTTACTGACAGACATCATCCCCAGGTTTGGTATGCCCACTTCCCTACAATATGACAATGGCCCTGAGTTTACTTCTAGGATCACACAAAAGGTCTCTCAAGCCCTCTCCTTCAAGTGGCATTTCAACTGTCCATATTTCCCCCAGGCTTCAGGGAATGTGGAAAGGGTAAATCGTACTCTAAAGGAAGTCCTTACCAAATTGACAATGGAATTAAACATAGACTGGGTCAAACTCCTTCCCTTGGCTTTGCTTCGAATCAGAGCTCTCCCTAAGAAACCATCTTTACTGTCTCCTTTTGAGATAATGTATGAAAGACATCTTATAACCCCTGCGTTGGTCATTTCACAAGGACCTCTCACCCGAGATTTGTCTTTGCCTCTCTTGCTTCATCTCCGCTCGGAACTCTGGAAATATCAGGACTGGCTTCTTCCGGACCCAGTCTCCTCTCCAAACACTCCTCCCTTAACACCTGTTAGTCTAGTCAATTATAATACCCCAGAGGAGAAAGGGACTCTTGCCCCAAAATGGGAAGGCCCCTATCCTGTCATTCTCTGTACCCCCACCGCCGCCAAACTCTCCTTACCAGACAACCGTCTCACTCCCTGGAATCACATGTCTAGGTTGAAGCCACATCACCAGGAGGCCCCACATGCTGACGACAGGGCCACCCCAGAGGAACTCCAAGAATCACCTCCTGAACCTCCCCTTTACTCCTGCTCTCCACACCCATCTCACCCATTTAAGTTGCGGCTCACACGGTTTTCCTTGCAGCCCAATTCCTCTTAAAGAAGGCACAATGAGCTCTCCCAACACCCTAGTCTTCTCTAACTGCTTGTTTTTTGTGCTCTGCTTATTTTCTGTGCTCTGTCAGGACTGGTCTTTACCCTCCTCACCTACCATGCATTTATTCACTCTTCGGGAACGATACTCAGAACATGGCATGCAGACGGTCCGCGGAGTGGATGCAACTACTTGCTTCATCCACAACTGCACCTCTATTTCCCTAAAATTGTCACCTTCAAGGACCTTCGTCCCTGGTAGCTGGAACTGGCCTTTCATTTGCTTCCTTTTTGATCAAACAAAAGATTATTGTCATTGGTGGCCTGAGATATATAATGGGTGCCCCTATTGGTCATGCAGGTTCCATGATGAACGTGGTAGCTATTCTTACCACTCACTCGGTTACCCTGAAGGGTGGACTTCTAGTTACATAAAGTGGCATAAAGGCTCTTCATCCAATAACAATGGATGGTATACTTTAGATAAACCTGACCCCAAGGCCAAACGTTGGGGCTATGTTGAGTTTGCTGTCTATGCTCAGACAACCTCAGTCAGACCCACAGGGTGGATGACTATTGGCCGCACCCTGATTATGCCACCTAAGGCAACCATCCAGGTAGTCGAACACATTAAGGACTCAGAATCAAAACTTCGAGATCGTATCCATAGCTCATCCAAAGAGGATTCAGAGCCTTCAACCCCCTCAGGTCCCTCTCCCACATGGCTCAATTTGCTACACCAAACGTTTTGATTATTAAACTCCACCCGTCTTTCTTTGCCTACTTCTCAGTGCTTTCTCTGTGCTTCACTTAGTCGTCCACTTCTAGCAGCAGTCCCATTAGCAGCAGAAAATATTCCAGCAAAACCCTACAATTTCTCTAAAAAGGACAAACCCTACATGTGACACGTAACCCACTGTGGGAAAGTTATTCCACCAATACTTTATTTCCTTTCATCTGTTTCCACCTGCCAATAATGAATCCTTTACCCGTTTGTTCCTTGAGCTACAACACCCCATAGAGCCCTGTGTTTAGGCAACCTGAACATTTCCTCTGGTGTAATGGGTCTTTAAGTACCTCAACGATCAATGTCTCTGGCACCTGTTTCTTGGTTACTGTAGTTCCTCAGCTATCTTTGTATACTCCCACCGAATTCCGACAGTTGGCCCTACCTTCCCGCACCCGTAAGGTAGTCTTTCTGCCGGTTCTGGTAGGCCTCATTTTAACAACCTCAGTGACGAGTCTCGGACTCTCTGGTGGAGCTATAGGTCATGCTCTATGGGCATCCAATGACCTTCAACAAAAACTGCAGGAAACACTCAATACCATGGCTGAGTCTCTGGGTTCCTTGCAGCGGCAGGTTACATCATTGGCACAAGTGGCTTTACAGAACCAAAGGGCAATTGATCTTCTCACTGCAGAAAAAGGGGTTACATGCCTATTCCTCAGAGAGGAATTTTGCTATTATGTTAATGAATCTGGGCTAATAAAAAAAATGTTGTTAAATTGCAGGAATTATCGACCGAATTTCTCAAACATACCTCCTCCAATCCCATCATAGGGTTCTTCCAATCCTATCTTGCCATGTACTTACTACATATCTTGGGGCCCCTTATTGGGATGCTCCTTTTTGTGCTCTCTTGCCCTGCAAAATGAAGTGCCTTCAAACCCAACTGCAAAAAATTCCTAATCAAACTTTCAACCAGCTTTTGCTTAGGCACTACCAGCCTCTGATGACCGATGAACCCCCAACATCTCCAAGAGAACAGTAACTCAGTGATGAAGCTCACTACCAGGCATGATGGAATGCAATGGGTATCAGACAGCGGGAGACAACGAGCTCTGAGAACCTCTTAATCTGCCATCCTGGATTCATGAGTCTTTACCACCTTCTAAGATTTCTCATGGCCC